>NC_058164.1:16730399-16737983 GCF_020080835.1 Cotesia glomerata
CACACACACACACACACATACAGCCGCACGGACACCATCGCGGGAATAGTCAGGGAAGCTTCGTGTGACCTTGAAACGTTGAGATCTGATGAAAACTCGATTTTTGTAAAACGAGGTAAAACCAATAACTTCCCAATTTTTGAAAATTTCCAATTTTCTTAGCGGGAAGTTAAAAATGTATAGGTCAAAAATATATGTGGTATATATATGAGGCATTTCACGCCAAATCGGACGGTTTCAAAAATTTAAATTTTAGATATTCCCAATTTTTGGGTATTTATTAGTACCCCCAAAAAGAGGCTTCCTGATAAATTTTAAGGTTTTTTTTATCGTTTTTTTATTTATTTCATTATCGTGTTTTTTCAAATATTTTACATAAACGACCGTTTTGTAAACTTGAAAACTCCGTAGTTATTATGTTTCCGTTGCTCCTGGGAATAACTGAATGAAATTTTGGAGTTCCTATAATAGTCTTAGCGGTATTGTATAGCAAATCTAATCTTTTTTTTTTGCTTCAATATAATCTCTTTCAGGTGAAAATTTGATAACAATATTCGGTAGACTTGTTGGTCTCGACACCCAGTTGTACAACTCTATTACAGTAGTTATTTGGTTATCAAGTGGCCGTTGAAGGCTTGCTCTTGCTGCTTTTCTTTTTACCGTTCCTCCAATACCATCACTTGGCCCTTTACCATGTGCTGTTGCGAAAAAATGCCACTCAGGATCTAAGTTAAAGTCTTCTTTGTGATAATAAATATTAACAAAATTCTTAAAGTTCTTCACTGGTTGTGGAGCTCTATCCGAAAAGTAAAAAACTTTCACTGCATTTTGGTCTAATTCTTTTATAAAATCGGTACCAATCTTCAGAAATACATGAACGGCGACAGTGTCATGGTTATTGTTATTAGATATGATGACTAAACTTCGGTGAATAAGTTCGCTGTTATGTTTGAAATAGATTACAACAGGAAAAATCGTTGCTCGATTATTGTTCCAATGAAACCCTGGTACTGCATCTTGTATCACAAAAGCATAATTTTCTGCAAAATCGCAAATGGCTATGAACTCATGCTCTACTTGCAACGATTGTCACAAATTTTTTATATGATCAGAGAATATTTCGACAAATTCTGTATAGTTTTTTATACACAATAATAATAACTAAGGAGTATTAAAGTTTAAAAAACGGTCGTTTATGTAAAAGTAGCTTTTACCCGCGGCTTCGCCCCCATGCTAGATGGCGTTGAAGTAGCCAGATTTTGAGATTTTTCGACAAACAATTTTTTTATTTTTCGTAAAAAATAAATTTTTTTTTTTAATAAAAAGTATCCTATGTTACTTCTAATACCTCCAAGAATATGGGTACAAAGTTTCATGAAAATCGGTTGAGTAGTTTTCGCGTGAAAGCGTAACAAACAAACTTACATTCACATTTATAATATTAGTAGGGATATTTAAAAAAACACGAAAATAAATAAAAACGGTTGTTAATAGTTACTAGTAAATAAAATCAGCCTTTCTTTATTTCTTTAAAATTCCTATTTGGGGCGAAAATATATCAAAATCTATTTATTATAAGTAAAAAAGAAGTACAGAGTTTAAAAAATCGGTACTGATAATAATTTATAGTGGAAAAAAAAATTTTTTAATTTTTAAAAATCGATAAAAAATAGTAATTATGTAAGGACCTTTACCGGACCGGGCTTAAAAGTTGAAGGAAGAATAGAAGTTCAAAATGAAAAGGGCATTTAAAACCGAAAGTTTTGAAAAAAAAAATTTGAATTTCGACCATTATTAAAAAAGTTACGAGCAAAAACCCAAAAAAAGAGCGGTTTTTTTGAAAATTCGATATTTTTTGAACCAGTGATCAAAATTTATCAGAAGGCCTCTTTTGGGTGGTACTAAAAATACCAAAAAATTGAGAATATCAAAAATTGAAATTTTTGGAACCGTCCAATTTTGCGTGGAATGCCCCATGTAATATTTATGCCGCATTTATTTACGCAAAACAAAACTTTAATCTATATTTTTAAATATATGCTGAAATATACCGAAGGAACACGTGTTTATACAAGATTTCTTTGTAGAGCCTTCTGCAAAACCCTTAGTTTCTAGCGTCTCTATCTACGTATGTGTCTTGTACAAATTATCTTCTTTCTTTTATGCATTCTCTTACTATCCCATTCTCTACAGAGTTTTTATACAATGCTTTAACTTAACATTGATGAAAAAAAAAAAAAAAATATATATTATTTATTAAAATATCGCCATATTGGTTGGATCCTCTCCCGCGAGTAGTCCTTTGCGGTGACCATCACAGCAGCCTTCTAGATCATCTGAATTCGAAAAACCAAGGTGAAACCTTTAGTTTAATAATAAATCCAGTCTTTAATCGAAGCTTTATTTTTTTTTGAAAATTTACAAAATGGTGGCATTCGAAACTTTGGACTCTGATTTTCGATAAAAAGTTAAAAGTTAATTGTTTAAAAAATATAGTTATTGTCAACAAAAATCAATATCCTTCGATTAAAGACTAGTTTTTAATGCCAAAAAGATAATATTAAAATTTCATCAATATCCACCGAATGGTTTTCGAGTTATATTAGTCACCGAATGGAAAAACACAGTTTTGATAAAAACGCGTTTAAAGTTTTTTTAAAAGTATATCTTGTTTAATTTTGGTGTTAAGTATCTAATTGAATGGAAAAAGTTAAATATTGCGTAATTTTATCTGTTGAATCCGAATATCACATTTTTTTGCCGATAATTTGAACATTTAATGGTTTATAGCTAATTGTTTAAATAATTTCTTTGAAAAACTTCATTTTTTTAAATTGATTTTTTATTTTCGTATATTTTAAGAATTTTTAAAGCAAAAGTATTCTTTACAAAATTTGGTTAAATTCAATATTCATCGAGTTATTAAACTTTGAAAAATTTTTGCTAGAAAAATTTAGTCCGACTAGCTTACACTCGTTTATCACATAAAATTTTTAGCCTAATAGAATTATTTAGATATTAATATTGAATCATCAATACCTGGACCATATAATAGAGCTTCTGCAGATTTTGAAACTTCTAAAACATCTAGCTGGTGTTGTCTTTGAAGCATTCTGCTCTCGCGGGTATTCTCGTTTGCCCGCTCGTTCGCTAAATTTATTCATTCTGAATCTCGAGAGGTTTAATGTTGCTTCAGTAATCATTAAATATCTTGAAAACTATTCATCGGATTGACTTGAACTTTTCAGAGAATATTCTTAAAACATCATACTTTAAAAAAATGGAAAAAAATCAATTTTTCAAAAATTCTAAGTGCATCTACCCCCTTAAATACTAATTTCGATCGCACTTTAATCATAAACCGTTTTAAATCTAAAAACATTGTAAAAAATCATCAAAAATTGCAAATATCGAAGAAAATTGGGATTATCTCGGTATATAAAATTTTGTGGACCCGGATCGAAGAAGATTTCCATGTAATTTAATCTGCTTGATCTGATTCTGCAATAAATTTAGCCCATAGTCCCCTCAAACATTCATAAAATTGCAAAAAATCGATAAAATAGCAGAAAATTGCTGCTGAAAAAATGGAAAAAAATCTTTTAAACACAATTAAATAAATTTCTTGTATTTTCCATTAATAAAATACAAGATTGAAATCTGAAAATGCAAAAAAATTGTAAAATCTATGAAAATGATGTATAAACAGAATTAGAAGAATGATTTTCCTAACTTTTAAACTGTTTTTCGGTGGTATCGAACTCTTTTATTTTCAAATGATCTACAGAGTATATTTCTCTTTCGCTTGTTATTTTCTTTTGGTATATCTCTTTTGAGTGTCCAGCAATAGTCTGCCATCATGTTAATATTCCAATTTCCTTGATACCTAGTCTTCATTTCACTTATGTCTTGATGAAAACGTTCTCCCTGTTCTTCACTGTACTTCCCAAGATTCTCAGGATAGTGGTCGATCTGAGAATCTAGGAAGTGTAATTTTAGATTCATTAAGCATCCTAAATTTTTGTAATTTGTCACTAATTCTTCGACTATTGTCCTGTAATTTTACTTTCATTATCTTCTAAAAAGTTACGACACACATTTTTGAAACTTACCCAAGCTGCTCTCTCCAATTCTCTTCAAAAACTACTCCGCCCTTAAGCTTGAGAAACCACGTCGATCACTGCTAATCCGGTCAAAATCGGTTGATTCGTTCGAGAGATATCGTGAACGAAAGAAAACCGAAAAAAGTGTTTTTTTGGAATTACTCCGAATTACCTAGTTTTATTAATTCAAACTTGAAGATTCTTCATGAGGCTGAAAAAACTGCGTCGGTTCCGCCAACCACGTGAAAATCGGTTGATTCATTCAAAAGTTATTGCAGTTTGAAAGTTCAAAAAATATTGTTCTATAAAACTTCCATCAGACTTTTGAGCTCGAAGAGTTCAAGCATAGAAAAGCTATCTCTTTGCGCCCGGAGAGCTCAAAACAACACATTAATTGTGTTTTTGAGCTTGGAGAGCTCAAAAACATTACAAGTGCAATTTTAAGCACCTACATTGATAAAAAAATTGACTTAACTCAAGAGCCAAACTCTGGAACCAAGAATACAATTTGAAGAGAATGATTTTCTTGAGTCAAGAGAATAAATTCTTGAGCTAAGATATTATTCTTGGTCTAAGAAAATTTCCTTGTTTCAAGAATTTATTCTCTTGACTCAAGAAAATCATTTTCTTAGTATGGAATTCTTGGTTTAAGAGTTTGGCTCTTGAGTCAAGTCAATTTTTTTATCAGTGTAGGTATGGAATTAGCGGGACGTTGCAGGGATGGACTTCAGGGTCTACCGTTTTTCGAATTTTTTTTTTAACTCTTTCCCTCTCAAATGTTTCTATTTGATATAAAAAAAATTAGGAAAATGGTTGACCCTAAAGGCCATCTCTGCAACTTCCCGCTTATTCCATACTTAAGAGCATCAAATTGCACTTATGACGTTTTTAAACTTTTCGAGCTCAAACATATAATTTTTCTATTATTTTGAGCTCTCCGAGCTCAAAAATCTGCTGGAAGTTGAATAAAACACTATTTTTCGAATTTTTAAACCGCAATAACTTTTGAATAAATGAACCGATTTTTACGTGGTTGGTAGCATTCGACGCAGTTTTTGAAGTTTTATGAAGAACATATATTTAAGTTCTCGTCCATATTTTAAAATATTTAAATGATTAGATCTTGGGAATTTGGACAATAAATAAAGATGTTAAATTATAAGAATTGCAACGTTTCGCTGATTTATTTCAGCTTCATCAGGCAAACTAAAAATAAAAAATTATTTTTAGTTAATACAAATAATTGACACATACAACAAAATAAATTAAGATAACAATATCTGACACCCAAGGATTGAGTGTGTTATACAATGATATCATCTGGAACTTGAGAAACCGTGGTTGATGAACGAATTTTAACTTTTAGATAAATGTGGTCTGTGATAATTATTTTTATAAAAAATTTTTTATATATATTTTTATATTCTCATATTTGTGTAATTGTAACGTTATCTCATTATAGTCGTGTCAGTAGTTATTGACAAGTGTTTTAATGTGATACGATGGATCTCAAATGCAAAACTCAATTTAAATATTGCCGGGAAAAAAATTGCAGATAAAGTAGTAAACACCATTTTAATTATCCCAACCATGATAATTAAAATGATCTAACCTATGTCAGTTGTAAACACGCTTGACAGTTAGACGTTGTTGAATGTTTATTTTATATAATTAATTTACTAATTAGAATGGTATTTGAGAGAAATCTTAACAAGTTGTTGAAATTGTAATTTAAAAAAAATGTTTGAGATTATGAATATGCTGTTTTACTCTATTACATCTATTGACTGTGTAAAAATGAGACGTTAACCATAAGAGTAACTATTGTTATCTTAATTTATTTTGTTGTATATGTCAATTATTAGTATTAACTAAAAATAATTTTTTATTTTTAGTTTGCCTGATGAAGCTGAAATAAATCAGCGAAACGTTGCAATTCCTATAATTTAACATCTTCATTTATTCTCGAAAGTTCCAAGGTCTAATTATTTAAATATTTATAAAGAACCTTTAAGTTCAAATTGATCGAACGAGGAATTTCGAAGTAATTCTAAAAAAAAACGATTTTTTCGATTTTTCTCGTTAACGATAACTCACGAACGAATTAACCGATTTTGACCAAGCTGGCGGAAATCGACGTGGATTTTTAATGTTAAGAGCTAATTAGTTTTTGAAATCGATCGGTGAAGCCGTTTGAAAGTTATTCCAAAAAAACCACATTGAAAAAAATTTTTTTTTGCAGTTTTTCTGAAATTTTTCAAAGTCTAATGGTTCGAATCGGTCCAAATTATGATCGAAATCTAAGTTTGGTCAAACCCTTTCGAATGGTGCTAACCGCGATGAAATCGGTCAAGCCGTTCAAAAGTTATGAGAGGTTTACATACGGCCGTAAACACACAAACACACACACGCACACACACACACACACACACACACACACACACACACACACACACACACACACACACACACACACACACACAAACACACAAACACTCATCTATACAGACGTACGGACATCATCGCAGAAACATTCGGGGAGGCATCCTAGGACCTCAAAACGTCAACATCCATTGAAAACTCGATTTTCGAAAAACGGGGTGAAACTAATAACTTCCCGATTTTTGAAAATTTTCAATTCTCTAAGTGGGAAGTTACAAATCCTCACCAAACATGAGCCCTATAGCTCAACTCTAAGGGGTCACTATTTTTATTTTAGTTTCCCATTTAATTAACATGAAAAAAATTCTTTTTTGTTTTAATTTGAATTTACGCATAATTTACGCAATTTTCTACAAAAAGCGATTTTATATTCTCAAAGTAGTGTCTTTGAGCTGTACAAAATTCTAAGAAATAGTATGATTATCGCTACAAAAAGTTTAGTTACAGCCAATTAAAAATGACTAAATTTCGAACTTTAAAGAAATAGTTGGCAATTGAGTCATTCCATGTCAAATCGACAAATAGTTGGAATCAATCTCTTTCGATTTAGACAAATTTTGGTCAGAAGTTTTCATTTATCACAAAACGAAGTTCTGCCAAAGAAAAAACAATGAAAAAATTTTTTTCAAAAGATATGCAAGTTCAAAATTTCGCAATTTTTTCAGTTTTCAATTTTGTTTTTGTAATATCTGGCACGCTATTGTAGATATAGGAACAGCCTTTTGTTTGTTTAAAAGGAGACACTTAAGGTTATTGAAAAAAAAATATTCAGGAAAAATTTTTCAAAAATGCCAAATTTGTCAAATTTGGAATTTTTGAAAATCGTTACAAATGACGATCAAAGTTGAAATTTTAGCTCAATTTTTTTTGTATAATACATTGTACTCATCTTAAAAGATTCTGAAATTTTTAGAAGGATGTTTTTATTTCAACCGTTCAAAAGTTATAAGAGGTTTACATACATACTTACACACACACACACACACACACACACACACACACACACACACACACACACACAATCAAACACACACACGCG
>NC_058164.1:16738083-16743107 GCF_020080835.1 Cotesia glomerata
AGTTGATTACGATTTCGAGGAAGAGCACTGACGAAGGCCAAGCCCTCCAAAAGACGATCGCAGACATCCTTAAGGAGAAGGCCAAAGTGATCTGCAAAGGACCACAGGAGACCATCGAGATCTGAGATGTCGATGACGACACGACGAAAGAGCATATTCAGACCGCTCTAAAGAGGGAAGCTGGAGAAAGTTGTGAAATCCCACTAGAGGCAATCAAAATCCGTAAAGCCTTTAGGGGGACGCAGACAGCCACAGTGTTACTACCAGCAGCTGCAGCACAAAAGTTACTGGAGGGAAATTGCAAAATAAGGATCGGCTGGGTCAATTGCCGAATGAGAGCAACGAAGAGACCCATACAATGCTTCTAATGCTGGGACTTTGGGCACTTCGGATCTCAGTGCAAAAGCGAAGTCGACCGGTCTAAGCACTGCATAAGGTGCGAAAAAGAAGGACACAAAATTGCTCGTTGTAAAAATCCAGCTAAATGTGCACTGTGTGTTGAACAGCACGGCGTAGAAAAGGCGGCTCACTATGCAGGCACGAACAGATGCCCCGTCTTCCAAGAAGCGCTCCAGAAGATAACGAAGCCAAGAACATGAAGATATTGCAGGTCAACCTCAATCATTGTGAGGCTGTGCATGACCTGCTCATGCAAACTGTGCGCGAATTAGAGGCAGACTTAGCACTTATAAGTGAGCCTTATAGACACCTGAGTAACCAACCCTGGGAATCCGACAGCACTAACAAAGCCGTCATCTGGTCCTGCGGTAAATGTCCTTTTCAGAGGCAGCAAGTTCACTAATACACGTGGAAAAGCATTTCTCGAGGCAATGGCCACACTGGACGTGATCCTTCTTAACACCGGTGACACGCCAACGTATACTAACAAGAGTCAACAAGAACGCCAGCGCGGTTAGGTGGACAGTTAAATCTCTCGACCTCACTGCTTTAGTAGTAGTCCTAGAGTGCGATCCGATCATCGTAGAAACTGCTGAAGAGAAGACAATGTCTCGGATAGCTTAACTGGTAGAGCCTTTGGCGCGTAACCAAATGATCCGGGTTCGAGTCCCGGTCTGGGCTGTCTGAATTATTTTTTCAGTTACCGAAAAAAAACTCCTACTGAGTAAGGTCCCTCCTCCCCCCTTTATCCTTTATTTCCCCAGTTCCCAAATTTGTCTTTAATAACAAATTTAGCTATAAATTATGGCCTAATGAGAAGAGTCACCCAGGCTTGCGACGCCAGTATGTCTCGGAAACGTGGCATGAATTCAAGACGTTCGGTGCACTGGTGGAACGATCACATTAGCATTCTACGTTCAGAGTGTCTCAAAAAAAGACCATTCGGCAGCCGAAATGGAAGTAGATTTCATTTTAATAATAATAATTATTTTCTTATTTATCAAAAAAATTACAATTAGATTTTAACGTATGATTTTTATTGTAATCATCACAATGAAAGTTTACACAGTTATTACATCTAATTCTGCCCCGAGGGCAAAAAAATACCTAATGTAAAATCCTTATAGATGCTCATGTACCAGTATATTATCACTCCATATATTTGTATACTTATATTTGAATATAGATATACAAATACATGGATTGATCACATACTAGTTCATCAGCATCTATTAAAGTTTTTACCTTACATTTCATTAATATCAAATTAATAAACAAATATGATTGATACTGCTAGTCTTAGTTAAATTATTTAAAGTAATCCAATATATAATCAGCGAACAAAAAAATGTCACTGAATATAATATCAGTGAAGTAAATCAGAAAAATTTTGCTCAATACAATCAAACTAAAATTGAAAATCCATTTGAATTATAAGTATAAATTTTTATTTTTTATCAATTACATTTTATTTTAATGATAATAATAATTTTATTTTAATTTGTTAGTAATAATTATATAAGACTCTAAACAATAAAAAAAAACATTATCAATTGCCATTACGGACTAGAGCATGAGACATAATATGATGAGATTTTGAAATATTTTTATTATCCTATTATGCTATTACTTAAACGACGAAAAGTTGAGGACCAAAGAATTTATAGCATAAAGAAATTCATTAAATCTTCATGAAACAGGTAAGAAATATGTTGATAACCAAACAAATATGTCTTAAATTGAGATTATATCATACGAAAAAAAAAAGTTAAAATGGTAAAAATAAAGAAATATTAAAAAAGAATTAAAAAAAAAAAAATAAGAAAAGAACATAACGAAAAAAAGATAGATGATGAATAGAAGATAAAAATTTTTAATTAAAATCATCAACATAAAGAGGTGAAAACTATCAGAAAAAAAATAAACTTATATAAAATTCAAATTTTCTGAATTGAGCTTAATAAAAATCTAGAAGTAATAATAATAACTTAGTAACATTTGAAATATCCCTGTTTAAAAATATTGATTAAAAAGAATTAAAAATAATAAAATTTGAATTCTTTTCAATAATTTTAATTCATTTGGTTGTATATGTAGATATACACTTTTCATGGAGTGACCGCTTCTGAATTCTTATTAATCAGAATTCTTAACCAGGGATTATGAACTATAACATCGAAATAAAATTACAAATTTCTGTTGATGAATTACCATGGTTTAGGCCTACAGGGGACCCGCCATGTAAAAAAATGGGAACGCATTTACTTGCACAGTACCTCATAGATGATGTGGAAATTTATGTACAAGCAGATTGATTAATGAAGTAATAATACTTCTAAGAGCTCAAAAAGATAGTTTTTCTATGCTTTAGTGCTTTTCAAGCTTAAAAGTCTGACAAGAATTTCACAGAACACTATTTTTGGAATATTCAAACCGCAAAAACTTTTAGGTAAATCAATCTCATCGAAATGCGATTTTTACAAAACGGAGTGAAAACAATAACTTCCCGATATTTGTAAATCGTTGATTTTTTATGAAATCTACTAAAACGAGTGCAATAGCAAATTTCATAATTGGCATAGCGGAATAGGACATAATTTTAAGACTACACATATCATATGGTACTCAAATTGAAGCTTATTTAAAGAGCTTTCAGATGCAATTTACAGAGATTCGATGAGTTATCCCATTCCAAAGTTATTCGGGTTAAAAAGTGAAAAAATATGAATTTTTATAATTTTGAAAATTTTTTAATCCTGGCATTTCTAAAAAATTTTACGACTACATATATGATATGGTACTCAAATTGAAGCTAATTTAAAGAGCTTTCCGATGCAATTTACAGAGGTTCAATAAGTTATCCCATTCCGAAGTTATTTGGGTTAAAAAGTGAAAAAATATGAATTTTTATAATTTTAAAAATTTTTAAATCCTAGCATTTCTAAAAAATTTTACGACTACACATATTATATGGTACTCAAATTGAAGCTTATTTAAAGAGCTTTCAAATGAATTTTACAAAATTTCAATAAATGATTCCATTCAAAAGTTATTCGAGTAAGAAAGTAAAGAAATATGAATTTTTATGATTTTCAAAATTTTGAAATCCTGGTATTTCTAAATTACTTGACCGATTAAGCTCATCTTCGAACTTGACTTTGGTATTTATCTGTAGAATAAGTATGTTAAGTTTGGTAGAGATCCGTTGTAAATTGACGACGCTATCGTCGTGACAAGCCGGGTTATATCCGATATATATATATATATATATATATATATATATATATATATATATATATATATATATATATATATAAAATTTTGAACTATATGCATTTTCCGACTCAGCTCGACGAGTGTAGTCGAAATATAACAAAATTATTTAAAAGTTCCATCATGAGGACCAATGGAATAGTTAGATTTCTATGAAATCTACTAGAAAGAATAAAGTCTCAGCGTGGCTACAGACGACCTAACTCCGCAGAGCTGTTGACAGAGTATAAAAAGGCCCGTCACGAACTAAACAGAGCCATTAAAGAAAGCAAAAAACGCTGCTGGAAGGAACTGGTCGCAGAAGTAGAGAAAGATCCATGGAGCAGACCGTATAAGGTGGTTATGACCCACCTGAAATGCCAGCCAATGCCATCACCTACGTGTCCACAACTCCTAGAGAAGACTGTTACTGCGCTGTTTCCCCAACAGCTGGTATTCACCTACAAGTTGGAGCAGCTCAACCCTGAAGACATCCCAACTATCACGTTGGACGAGTTGATAGAGGCAGGCAATCGAGTAGGGAATAATAAGGCGCCAGGATTGGATGGAATCCCTAATATTGCCCTGAAATCAATCCTTAGGGCAGCACCGGCATTATTCCTGGACGTTTACGATACATGCCGGAAGAAAGGGACTTTTCCTCAGAAGTGGAAACAGCAACGGCTAGAGCTACTTCCAAAGGGGAAAAAGCCGCCGGAAGAACCGTCATCCTATCGACCATTCTGCATGTTAGACACGACCGGCAAGATATTCGAGCGGATAATTTATCAGAGAATAGAGGCTGTAGTCGATCCATTTCTGGCAGAGAACCAGTTTGGTTTCCGAAAAGGACGGTCAACTCTGGATGCGATCAAATTGGTTGTTGATACAGCCAAGGATGCAATCGCCGGAAGAAGATGGAAGGGTGGAAAGAAGAAATACTGCTTGGTGGCTGCTTTGGACATCAAGAATGCCTTCAACTCCGCTAATTGGGACTGCGTTATGCGGGCTCTAGAAGAAAAAAACGTACCAGGATACCTTCGCAGAATGGTAGCGAGCTACTTCACGAATAGGGTTCTGAAATATGACACGAAAAACAGTACGGAAGTGTACGAAATCTCCGGAGGAGTGCCACAGGGATCAGTTTTAGGTCCTCTGCTATGGAACATCATGTATGATGGCCTCCTGAGAATAGCATTGCCCACGGGAGTCAAACTTGTAGCATATGCGGATGACATAGCTGTCGTGATCATCGCAAAGCACCTCGAAGAGCTAGAAATGGCATTTGATATTACATTCAGACGAGTCAATTTGTGGATGGACATGATGAACTTGCACTAGCCAAGCATAAAACCGAGGCAGTGCTCATCACT
>NC_058164.1:16743207-16780718 GCF_020080835.1 Cotesia glomerata
TCTATTCCCCATGAAAAATTCCCCATGTCAAAAGACTAGTTTGGCTATTTGGTTTAGTTTATTTTTCTTTATCATTATTAATTATTTTGGATAAGCTGAAGGAATACGGAGATTCGACGCGCCTGTGTCGCTCCAAGCGGCCTCCTGATCAGAGTGTGAAGCTCGAGGTAAGGCTTGTAATAGAAACCGCGCCGAATTTGGAAAGTATGCATAAATGAGTGTGAATATTGTAGAGAGTATGTTAGAGTGAGAGCGAAAATCAGTTGAGCGATCAGACGAACTCGCGAATTTGCACGGAGCTAGCAACGACTAGCGTGACATCTGGAGGAGGATCACGGTGAGAGCAAAGCAAAATTTGAAACCGACGAATGACGACGGCGGTTGATCAACGGCAGCAGAGCGAGGCACCATCTGGGTGCCGTAAGCCGAACCGCGTGACATATCGACCAATCATCGATCGCAACGGAGTACTGGACGCATCCCGTAATACAACGACCGGCTAGAAGAAGCCGTGAGCTGATTGAATGCGAGTTTTTTGAACTAACGGAAAACTAGAGAACACATGTTGCCGAGGAGGCAGCCATGATTAATGGATTCTGATCTGGACGCCGTGCCTGTTAGTCGCAAAAATTCCGATACGCGCATGAAATAATTTTGAAACGCATTTACGATCCGTTATTGGGTTAAATTTTACCATTCGTTAATTTGTTTGTCTTGTTGGAGATATTTTGACGATCTTTTATTGAAAAATCGCTGAGTGACAATTATTTTATTATCACGTGTACATGGGATTTTTGCAAAACGGGGTGAAAATAATAACTTCCCGATTTTTGAAAATCTTCGATTTTCTTAGCGGGAAGTTAAAAAAAAAAAAAGAAAATAGCGGACTTCGAAAAAATGACGATTGTACTTAAAAAAACCGATTATTTTATATAATTGATCATGTTAAATTTTTTTCGTATATTTTTTCGAAAAGTTCATTCAAAAACAGAAATTTTTTTAAAAAAAAAGGTACCCAAAAGTTAATTTCTAAAAAAGTTATGGCTATTTGAAAATAAAAAAGCCATTTTTTTGAAAAATTCATAACTTTTTTGAGGTTGGACAAAAAAATTTGAAAAAATTCTTAAAAATGTTTTCCAAAGGGTAGAAAAGAATGGAAAAGTTTCAGCAAAATTTAAAGGGGTCGGGTTTAAAAGTGGTCGATTTGGCGTGGAATGCCCCATATATATTAGGATGTGCCAAAAAAAGACGATATTTTTTTTTTTTCGCTCTCCGTCCAAAGAATCTCAGAAGATGTCCCAACAAAGCCCCTGTTAAAAGCGGACCTCAAAATTCCAATTCTAAGAGGTCCTTCATCGAACTTAATGTTTTTCCGTTTAAATAACATGGGAAATATGATTTTTATTAGTTTTTTGTCCTGCAAACTGTAATGAAATTATTTTTCAAAAAAAAACGAATGAATGAACCTCGTTTATTATTAAATTTGGTAAACGCGGACGACGTAGCCGTAGTAATAGTCGCCAAGCATCTTGATGAGATAAAACATATGTTCGCTATCACCTTTGAGCGAATTAACCAGTGGATGGACACAGTAAATTTACAACTGGCTAAACAGAAGACCGAGGCTGTACTTATCACTAGCAGAAAAGTGGTGGAAACGATCAATCTAAAGGTCGGAGACCAAGAAATCACATCCCAACCATTCATTCGATATCTGGGAGTGATGCTCGATGCCCGACTTAACTTTAAACAACAAGTTGAACACGTGACCACCAAAGCATCAGCAGTAGTAGCCAACCTAGTACAATTGATGCCCAACATCGGTGGCCCGAAGCAGACAAGGAGGTCATTGCTATCATCAGTAGTTACATCGGTCCTCACATATGGTATATCCATTTGGGCCGACGCACTTGAGATCCAAGAATCATGGAGGAAAGCATGTCCAGTTTACCGACTGAGCGCGCTAAGAGTAGCCAGCGCCTTTCGAACAATATCAGAGGAAGCAGTGTGTGTCATTTCCGGAATTTTGCCGCTCAGAGTCCTAGCTGAGGAAAGACGTAACCTTTACCAACGAAAAAGGACAACCGCACAAAGTGCCGAGGAACTCAGAGCTAAAGAACGGCAGAACAGCATCGCACGATGGCAATCGCAGTGGGACGCCGCGACAACAGGGAGATGGACACACCATCTCATACCAAGGATTGACGTTTGGCTTAACCGGAATCACGGCGAGGCCAACTACTATCTGACCCAGATGTTGTCAGGACACGGCTGTTTCCGGGAGTACCTTTATCGCTTTAAGCACGATAATTTCCCAGAGTGTCCGTCTTGCCCAAGAGTTGCTGAAAATGCGGAGCACGTTTTCTTTGAGTGCCCTCGTTTTAACCCACAGCGTGATGAGTTAGAGAAGATCCTGAACAAGAAAATCACACCAGAGTCAATAGTAGAAGAAATGCTGTCATCCGAAGCTGCCTGGAACGCCACAAGCACGTTTACCACCGAAGTGCTTACAGAGCTGCGTTCCATTGAAAGAAAAAGGGCAAATGACAGAAACTAGAAGGAAGGAAAAATAACACCTTAGCCACCAGAAGGAATAGCAGTAGCTAGATCCTCCCCTCACGAAGTAATGCCTGACGGCGGTTTCCATGAGGGATTAGAGGAAAGAAGAAAAGGGGTTTAGGGTTTAGTGGGTAGGGGCGTTAGCGTCGAGTTTTAGTATGACGCTGCGTCGAGTCGCCACATATCCAGGCCGAACAGCTATGCCTGGAATCCGTAAGAAGGATTCCCCCCCCTAAGATAAAAAAAAAACACACACACACACACACACACTCACACACATACACACACACACACACACACACACACACACTTACACACACATACATACAGACACCGTGACAACCTCGCGGGGATAGTCAGGGAAGCTTTCTGTGACCTTTAAACGTCGAGATCTGATGAAAACTCGATTTTTGCAAAACGGGGTGAAAACAATAACTTCCCGATTTTTGAAAATCTTCGATTTTCTTAGCGGGAAGTTAAAAAAAAAAAAAAGAAAATAGCGGACTTCGAAAAAATGACGATTGTACTTAAAAAAACCGATTATTTTATATAATTGATCATGTTAAATTTTTTTCGTATATTTTTTCGAAAAGTTCATTCAAAAACAAAAATTTTTTAAAAAAAAAAGGTACCCAAAAGTTAATTTCTAAAAAAGTTATGGCTATTTGAAAATAAAAAAGCCATTTTTTTGAAAAATTCATAACTTTTTTGAGGTTGGACAAAAAAATTTGAAAAAATTCTCAAAAATGTTTTCCAAAGGGTAGAAAAGAATGGAAAAGTTTCAGCAAAATCTAAAGGGGTCGGGTTTAAAAGTGGTCGATTTGGCGTGGAATGCCCCATATATATTAGGATGTGCCAAAAAAAGACGATATTTTTTTTTTTTCGCTCTCCGTCCAAAGAATCTCAGAAGATGTCCCAACAAAGCCCCTGTTAAAAGCGGACCTCAAAATTCCATTTCTAAGAGGTCCTTCATCGAACTTAATGTTTTTCCGTTTAAATAACATGGGAAATATGATTTTTATTAGTTTTTTGTCCTGCAAACTGTAATGAAATTATTTTTCAAAAAAAAACGAATGAATGAACCTCGTTTATTATTAAATTTTGTACAAAAAATTCTATTGAGTCGAATTTCTATCTTCAAGATTTAATCGAAATATAGCTTTGAAATTTAAATTTACGGTTTTTTGCATTTTTTAGCTAAACTGTCAGAGTTAGACAAAAATAGTAAATGGCAAATTTTTAGTACTTTTAATATTCTATAAAAAAGTTTTGATCAATTTTTTTATATTATCAATAACAACAAAGTTACAGGCTCATGTATATTTATTTTTTCAAATTTTTGCTTTTACGAACTGAAGTATCGGTAATTAAACAAAAAATTTGTTGCAAATTTGTTATCACATTAAACTTGCAACAAAGCTAGCTGAGTTAGATGCTTCCTAGTATCAAACCATAAATTTACAGACTAAGTCAGTCATATTTTTATGATTATTCAACTATTTTATAAATATATTATTTTATAAATCTAATATTTAAAATTCTCGTATCACGGTGTACGTAATTGAACTCCTCCGAAACGGGTCGACTGATTTTCGTGAATCTTAGCGAGCATATCGGCCAGGGTGGAGAATCGGACATCTATTTTTCATCCCCCTAAATGTTAAGGGTGTTCCACCTCTAAATTTTTTTTTTATTTTTTTGAACAAAATTTTTTGTTTTTATTTTTTTATGATACAGCATACAAAAATACATACAACCCTAAATTTTCACCCCTCTACGATTAACCCCTATTTTTGATTTGTTAATTATAAACTTTAATTTTTTGGCAAAAATTTTTTTTTATTCTGTCATGACTTAAAATAAAAAATTTCATATTATTCTCAATTTTCCACCCCTCTACGATCAACCCCTAGTTTTTATTTGTTAATTAAAAAATTTAGTTTTTTGGCAAAAATTTTTTTTTTATTCTGTCATGACAAAATAAAAAATTTCATATTACTCTCAATTTTTCACCCCTCTACGATCAATCTCGATTTTTTAATAAAATTTTATATTTTCCAACCCCGGTCGATATCTGATCAATAGGGTTTCGTTTTGCCAAACTCACATTAAAAAAAAAAATTATAAATTTGTTTAAAAGTTATTTCGGAAAAAAAATAAAATTTTCAAAAATATAATTAATTTAATTAAATTTTTTATAAATATTAAAGGTACAGTATAACTGTGTCTTTGTTATGATCCAACATTAATAATACAGTAATATTGTATCTTTGTTATGGTCCAACATTTATATAATTTGATGCATTTATAATCCACATTCTTAAAATTAAAATTAAATAATGCTGTGAAGCGGGAAAGAAGAGGAGTTACGGTGATTATTGCGTGATGCGTTACAATATTCACATCATAGGATATATAGGATAATTGTATAGGATAAGGGTATATAGGATAATTGGGAGGAAGGGATTGAGAAAGAAATTGGAAAGGACCTTCTGAATAAGAGCTTACAGAATATGCGATAAAAAATCGGATAGCTAGGACTGGGACTCGAACCCAGAACCTTCGGAGATACCCTCATTAACCTAATATATCCCGATGTACACACTCAATACATTCATCATCAGTAGCTGACAGAAAAGGCGATTTTAGCAGCAAAAAATGTCAAGGAATTGAATCTCAAGATACAACATTTATTGCCAAGTAACTTGGTGATATATAGATCCGTTGATGCAGTTTGCGGTGCCATTAAAACTGCAAATTTCCCAACAGAGTTTTTAAACTCAATGGATTTACCAGACAAACCACCGCATAATTTAGGATTCATAGTTGGAGCTCCGGTTATTTTGCTTCGTAATTTGAACCCACCACGGCTGTGCAATGGCACGCGATTAGCCGTTAAAAAATTAATGCTGGGGTGAAAGTATATTTCTTTCACAAATCTCTATTATACTCACAGATATGCCAATTTTATTGAAACGCATTCAGTTCCCCATTAGATTGGCAATTGCAATCACTATTAATAAGTCTCAAGGCCAAACAATGTCTGTTTGTGCCTTAGATTTGAGCACATCATGTTTTTCACACAGACAATTATACGTGGCATGCTCTCGAGTGGGCAAACCATCCAGTTTGTTTGTGTTAGCTAAAGATGAAATGACAAAAAATATTGTATACTTCATTTCACAATAAGATTAATATTGTTGACTAATAGTTTCAGAATTCGTTGTATATACAATTTCAAAAAAAAGTTACAATAAATTAAAAAAAGACCGTTCGGCAGCCGAAATGGGAGTAGATTTCTTAAATAACAAAAACGAATTTTTTATAAAATAATATTGATAATGATATATAATTTCTGTTACAATAAAACAATGACATCAAAACAAATGCAAAAGTAAAATTTCATTAGATCTGTCTGAGAGAGTAGGAAATTTTTGGTCTAGACTGATAGTGAGGTATGAAAATTAAAGTTTATTTAATGAGCTTTAAGGTGCAATTAACAAAAATTTTACAAGTCATCGCATTCAGGAGTCATTTCGCGATAAAACAGCAAAAGTTCCAAATTTTGAGGATTTAGAAGAATTCAAATTTCTGTCATTCCTAAACTATTTAATCTAAAAATTATATAAATATGCAAATTAAAGATCGTTTAATAAGCTTTCAGATGTAATTTACAGGAATTCGATAGGATATCGCGTTCAATTGTTATTACACAGAAATACGGTAAGAGTGAAAATTTTTGCAATTTTCAAATATGTTTAAATTGCTGTCATTCCTAAACTATTTAATTTGGAAAAATAAATAAGTATGCAAATTAAAGCTTATTAGCTTATTACATAAAGTTTCAGATCCAATTTACACAAAGTGAATATAAAATCGCATTTAATTGTTATTGCACGGAAATACGGTAAAAGTGAAAATCTTATCGAGTTTCGAAAATTATTGAATTGCTTTCATTTAATAACTAACCGACAGATTTGGCTCATCTTAGAACTTAACCTCAGAAATCGTCGTAAGAATAAGTATGTTACGTTTAATTGAGATCTTCCACTCATATACCACATACGCACACACTTACAATAAATAAGATATATTTTAATACTCTAGATTAATTCATATGGCAAAACAACGCTTGCCGGGTCAGGTAGTATATATGGGGTATTCCATGCCAAATCGACCACTTTTGACCCCGACCCTTTTCGATTTGGCCGAAAGTTTTCCATCCTTTTCTACCCTATAAAAAACGGTTCTCAGAATTTTTTTGAATTTTTTTACCTAACTCCAAAAAAGTTATGAATTTTTCAAAAAAATGGCTTTTTTATTTTCAAATACCCATAACTTTTTCAAAACTAAACATTTATGTACCTTTTTTTTTTAAAAAATTTTTGTTTTTAGATGTACTTTCCGATAAAAAATATTAAAAAATTTTTGTAAGTCAATACATATGGAATTTTTCAGTTTTTTGACAAAAATCAATGATTTTTCGAAGTTCGACTTTTTTTTTTTTTAATTTTTTTTTTCTAAAATAAACTTTAATCAATTCCACAGTTATCCCTGTAGAACCCAGATTGGGCCGATTTCTCTTTCTATTTTTTTATTCAATTGAAAAAATTGTTAAATTTTCAAAATGGAAAAAATTTTTTTCATAAATTTTATTTATATAATGAGATAAATACAATTCAACGATTTCACGGCATTATATTCACAATTTAGAGGCTTCATCGATGACTGTAATTAGTAAGATTCAAATTTTAATATATCAATTAGATCGATAAACTAGGGATAACAATTATCGACTTACCTATAGCCAGTAAACTAGATGCTATAAGCTAGTATGTTTTGATTAAAAGTGCGGCTTTTTCATTTTGAGATCTAAAACATAACCTATAAATCTTTTGTGCAATCTAGTGTTTTATAAAAGATTGTCATTACATTTGTTGTATAAATAAATAATTTCTCTAGTTTATAAGCGCTTTTTTAATTTGTCTTTATGGCGTCAAAAAAGGTATTTGATCGGTGTTGTAATCCTTTTGAGTTGGAATCTCATTTTAAAAAAATTGGTTTACGTCCGGCGACTGATATTATGAAAGTAACGTTAGGATTAGATGATAATTATTTATTATACAGTTCATGTCGAAAAAAAGCTTCAGAGTTAGTGAAGCAACAAACAAATGCTCGTCATGATCCTAGTGCTGATGTAAGTGACCGTGAAGACAACTATAGTGACAATAATGACAACAATGATCAGGCTGATAATGATAGTAATACTACTGCCACGGATCTCCCATTATCCTTATCATTCCGTAAGTTTTTTTAATTATTTATACGTTACTTGAATACATTTCTAGTAGCTATATGCTTCACTATTATTTTTTAAGGTTCCATGTCATTTGATAGCGAACCCGAAGCATCACAATCAAGCTCAGGATCCCAAGTTAGCGCTGCAACTCAATTACCCGTAATAAACCATGCATTAGAATTGTTAAATCAATCACCGATTCCATCGAAGAAATTGAATGATAATCAATTTTTGAACAATAAAATAAATCGGGTATCTGACAGCTTGAAAAAAGTTTTGCTTTCTTCTTCAGATGAAGAATCGATTGATGACGATGGTGAAAATTTTCGCTCTCTAATTAAAATGTTGTATGATAAATTCAACGATAAAGAAACTGATAAGTCTTTGAAAATACAAATTTTAATATTATTACCTGTAAAATGGAGTGAGAGACGTATTTGTGAAACTATGAATACATCAAGACATTTGTCAAGAGTAGCAAAAAATTTGGTTGAAGAAACGGGTTTACTTTCTACACCTGAATCGAAATTAGGTATGGGTAGCGTAAAATCGATGTTTTAAATACACTTGAAAACTGAATTACTCAACATTTTTGTATAGGGAGGACAATTACTGATCAGGTAAAATTAAAAGTTGAAAATTTTTACAACGATGATGAGTATAGTGCTCAAATGCCCGGTATGAAAGACTTTGTATCAATTCGAAGTGATGATTGTAATCGGATACACGTCCAAAAAAGACTTATCCTGTCTAACTTAAAAGAATTATACCAATGTTTCTGTGAAATAAATCCTGCTGAGAGAATTGGATTTTCAAAATTCGCTTCTTTGCGACCAAAACATTGTGTGTTAGCAGGGGCAAGTGGAACACACACCATCTGCGTGTGTACGATTCATCAAAACGTGAAGTTAATGATGCTTGGTAATTATCAAATTAATTAATAATTATAAATGCGTGAATTTTAAGTTTACTAAATTACTGTTATTTTAGGTGCAAATATTTATTCTTTGACAAGGAACACAGAAAAGCCCATTAAACACTACAGCGATTACTTGAGCATGATTATATGTGAAAATCCATCTTTTCAGTGTTATTTAGGTGGATGTAAAAACTGTCCTGGGGTCGATGAGTTGAGTAAAATTTTACTAAAATGTTTTGAGGACCGGGAAATCGAGAATATTACATATAAATATTGGATATCAAAACCGAGAAGTAGTTTAGAAACTATTATTAAGCCTACAGAAGAATTTGTGGAAAAATTTTGTAGTGAGTTAGAAATTCTTCTACCTCATTCGTTCATTGCTAAGGAGCAAGCCCAATTCTTGAAGACATTGAAAGAAACATTGAAACCAAACGAATACGTTATTATTTGTGATTTTGCAGAAAATTATGCCTTCGTAGTACAAAATGCGGCAGCTGGTTTTCACTGGAATAATAATCAGGCAACAGTTTTTCCAGTCGTTATTTATTATAAAGTAAATAACAAACTTGAACACAAAAGTTTAGTAATTATCTCAGATTCTAACAAACATGATGCAGTTGCTGTTCATGTTTTCATCGAAATAATAACTGATTACGTGAAAAGTCTTCCTGAACGTTGTAACAAGATTTATTATTTTTCTGATGGAGCTCCTCAACAATTTAAAAACTTTAAAAACTTTGTAAATTTATATTACCACGAAGATGATTTTGATATTCCTGCTGAATGGCATTTTTTTTGCGACTGCCCATGGGAAAGGTCCGTGTGATGGAATCGGTGGTATTCTCAAACGACTTGCAGCGAGAGCAAGTCTCCAACTCGCGGTAGACAAACAAATAACGACACCAGAAGAACTTTTTGAATGGGCTTCTGCACCGGATAACTTGCCGAATATTATAGTGAAGTTTTCCCCAGAAGAAGATTATGACACAGCAGTAAATGATTTAAATGATCGATTTTTGAAAACGAAACCGATTACAGGAACTCAACAACTACATTGTATAATTCCGGACAAAAATGGTTGTTTACTAGTTAAAAACTTTTCGAATTCGAATGAACACAGAATTTGTAAAATATTTAAACGACAGAGAGAAAAAGTAATTAATTTTAGCTGCATCAATTATTGATCTTACTAATTACAGTCATCGATGAAGCCTCTAAATTGTGAATGTAATGCCGTAAAATCGTTGAATTGTATTTATCTCATTATATAAATAAAATTTATGAAAAAAAATTTTTTTTCCATTATTGAAAATTTAACAATTTTTTTCAATTGAATAAAAAATAGAAAGAGAAATCGGCCCAATCTGGGTTCTACAGGGATAACTGTGGAATTGATTAAAGTTTATTTTAGAAAAAAAAAATTAAAAAAAAAAAAATGTCGAACTTCGAAAAATCATTGATTTTTGTCAAAAAACTGAAAAATTCCATATGTATTGACTTACAAAAATTTTTTAATATTTTTTATCGGAAAGTACATCTAAAAACAAAAATTTTAAAAAAAAAAAGTACCTAAATGTTTAGTTTTGAAAAAGTTATGGCTATTTGAAAATAAAAAAGCTATTTTTTTGAAAAATTCATAACTTTTTTGGAGTTAGGTAAAAAAATTCAAAAAAATTCTGAGAACCGTTTTTTATAGGGTAGAAAAGGATGGAAAACTTTCGGCCAAATCGAAAAGGGTCGGGGTCAAAAGTGGTCGATTTGGCATGGAATACCCCATATATATTTGGCTGTATCAAAAAAATCAACTATTTTTTTTTTTTTTTGAAAAATATACTGGAAATCTTGTTCAAAATACCGAAAAAATACGCCAGTTTAACGGAAAGCTCTTAATTTTAGTATTAAAATGTCCCGCATCACGATTTTCCATTTCCCATTGAAATAACATGGGAAAATCTGATTCTTCAAGTTTGGAATTTTGTAGCTTTGCAATGAATTATTGAACTGGTAAACTATAACATGTCTTCATAGAAAATTGAATGTTCTACAAGAAAGGTCTCTTATAAATTTTTGATTAATGTACTCCTTCAAAAGTTATTAAAGGTCAAAGTTGAAACTATTATAAATTGTAAGGAATTTTCACTTTTTTGGAGCATCTATCATACTTATTACAATGTTTTCGCACAAATTAACTTTTTTAAAACTTTTTTGGGTTTCAAAAATTTTGTGGAGTATTTAAAGGGTGGATCTATTAGAAAACTTGTTTTTAGATGCTTGCCATTAACCCGTTGAGGATACACTTCGAAAAAATTACGTTCTGGACACACGGGGTTCAGTAGACCCCATTCAGCAAAATAGTTTTTATTTCTTTCCTATATAATGTATTGACTTATAATGTATTGACTTATAAATGGCACCAAACTTTAATATAACATTCTTGCTAAATATCTTAATAGTTATTTTTAATTTCTAATAATTTAAAAATATTGAAAAATCGTTTAGAAAAAAAAAACTGAACTTTACTTGTAAAAAAAGTCGCAGAAATTTTTATTTTTACGATATCGAAAAAAAACTGACGCCATTTTACTCGGAAAACAATATATTTTAAGGAAAAAAATCAACATTTGGTGAAGTTTGAAAAAAATATATTTATCCTGAAGTTTGAAGTTACGAATTTCGGTCAGTCGCTTAAAATGAGACTAACAGTATAGAGACCTTTGTGGCGTATCACAACTTATTGCATAAATTTCTACCGTTAACAGATCATAGAATAAGTCTCATTTATAAATTTCCTTCTAAATTTAAAATTGCCTTATAGTTCGCCTCGGGTCCACTGGACCCCGTGTGTCCTCAACGGGTTAAAATCAGCATTCTAAAGAACGTTTTTTGTTATTTCCAACCTCTTTTTTTAACTTCAAGGAGTATTTATTTATCCGTGTTTATTACCCAGTGAACACATGACTTCAATATGACGTCATTTATAAGTCATAGGAATGTCACAATATTTTACGTAAATATGACGTAAATTGACCTGTCTTAGATCCAATTATGATGTAAAAATATATGATATATTTTTGACATCATAATGATGTAAGTTTATTACTTCTACTATGATGTAACGGAAATGACTTAGATATTACGTACAACTGACATAATATATAAAATACAATATTACGTAACATTAATGCCATCATTGTATGTCATAACGACGTAAGTTTAACATTATGCATTTACATCAGTGACAGAAGTTACGGTTGTACGTAATCTTGACGTAAGTTTAACATCATGCGTTTACATCAGTGACAAGTCACGGCTGTACGTAATCTTGACGTAAGTTTAACATCATGCGTTTACATCAGTGACAAGTCACGGTTGTACATGTGTAATCTTGACGTAAGATTAATATCATGTGTTTACATCAGTGACAAGTCATGGTCTTACGTAATACCGATACCATATCTGAGAGTCATTATTTAACATCAATAATTTGTCACAATTGTACATAATACTGACATAATTTGAAAGTCATTTTCTAAATCAGTGACAAACGATTATTTTCCATAATATTGATAAAATTTGGGGGATGTATTTTTTTAATATTATCGATTGATCAAAATTTATCAAAAATAAAAACTTCTTTAACAAGATGTCTAATTTACAATTAATCGCTAAATATTAGTGAAAATTGGTTTAAAATTTAGTAAGAATCAGGAAGAGGTAAACAGCTGATTTAAGCTGGTACCTTGTAAATTTAAGTCCGCTTTTAATAACAAAAATTTATAATTTATAATATTAATGAATATATCTAACATATTAGCAAATAACATACAAAATATTTTTCATTTACGTTTTTAAGAAAAAAACATACAAATTAAATACATGTGGGATATAAAATTTTTGTATCTTTGCTTGTATGTTTCCATACACTGCAGAAAAAAAATCTTGACTCAAAGGTAAATTTCTTTGGACCAAGAATATATTAAAGATGACTGAAAATTTCGTGAATGAAGTCAAAATTTCTTGACACTAAAACACTTCTTGCTCCAATATAACTTCGGCCTCCGTCAAAATTTTCTTGGTGCAAGAAATACTTTTTTTCGTTGCATATGTTTCTCACTTATATTTTTTCCATGAATTTAGGTACTTTTTATCCATTGTAAAAATATTTTCGACTTCATTCGGTATAAATGATTTGGTTGAAACTGATAACAAAATACCGAGTTCAATTTATGTGGCATGAACTCTAAATTTTTAAACCGTCAAGCGAGTAAACATATAATTTCTTATGATTTCACGTCAAGAAATTAAATGTCAGTCATTTAAATATTGCACTATTACTTGAAAAATAATTTTCTGACATTAGTGCTGCTACTTATGAAACATTGTATTTGAAATAATTCAAACAGTTCCATGATTGTTATTGACGAGACTAATAGTATTTTACGCAGTAAAAAAATTTTGCGTCATTGCGTCAAAAACTTTAGTGTTAAAATTTTGTGTTAAATATTTAACTTTTTAAGTGTAAATTTAACATTTATTGTGTTAAATCAACATAAAAATGTTAAATATTTAACATAAAATTTTTAACAACACAAATTTTTGACACAATGACGCAAAAATTTTTTACTGTGTACATCAAGTTTCATAATGTTGTTAGTATGTTAAATTAAAGAAATTCAAATTTCGAAAAAAAAATTGAAATTAAAAAGAAATATAGATTAAAAAAAAATGGTATACTTAAAAGAGTTGAAATTAAAAAAAAAAATCTAAATTTTGTAAATTGAAATTTTGAAGAAGAAAATCCAAATGAAAAAATACTAAATCTTCGGAAAAAAATTAAATAAAAAAAAAATTCAAGTCTTGAGAAATCAATAAGTATTAAAAATATTCAAATGACACGGATACATCGTTTACTCTGAAAAATTTCACTTTGTGAAAGTTCTCTGGGTCTGCTTTTAGACGAAAATTTTGAAAGTGTAAGATTCAATCAATTCTTATGAAAATTTATAAATTGTCTATTAATTACCACAAGTTTCACTAGAGAGCCTTTTATAAGAGTTTTACAAAGTTTTATAGAACTTTATAAAATTTCATGAGTTTAATGAATATTATTAGACTTGAATTTTATACAATTCCAGCTCTTAAAATCCATTTTAATCTCAGAAAAATTATGAAATAAGCATTTTTCGTCATGTAAGGCTTATCACGTAAGTTATTTACTTCGTGACATGAACCGTTACTTGGACAAGTGAGCAGCGTTCCAGACTCCGACACGTGAGGACCCAAGTTCGAGCCCAGCATATTTCAGGATTTTTTCATCAAGTATCAACATATAACTAGTGTTTCAAACTGTAATAAGTCCACAACACTATAATTAATTTCAAAATTGCCATCTTTTATTTTTGAGAAATTTTTTTTTTAATATTTTTCTGAGGTACAATTCTTACATCACTTACATCACTTTTACGTCATAATGACATCATTATCATGATATAGACATCACAGGTATGTCATATTGACGTCATAAATGTCATTGAGACATAATACTGACGTCCATGACTACGTCATGTTACGTCAGAATCTTACGTCGCAGTGGTGAAATAATGAGTCACATATGACTCATTCGTGACTTGTATCTTACGTAAATCCTGACATAGCCCAATGTCATTTTGACGTCACATTGACGTAAACGTGTTTACTGGGTAGTCTGGGCCAAAAAATCAACTATTTCTTTTTTAAGCTATATCGAAAATGTTATTTGGGATGGCAAAAAAAAGTATTGTGAGAATTTGAGCCCTAAATATTAATATTAACAGGTCTATCATCGCAATTTTTTATTTTTTCTTTTCTAGAACGGAATTTTCTCTCATAACTCCTAAACCATCGAGGTAAATGAAATTGAGTTAGAGACATTTTTTCGAGAGAATTTGTCTTCAAAAAAAAACCGATTGAAATTTTTTGTCAGAAGAATCGCTTTCTCGTAACCACGCCTTGAAAATTTGTATGATTTCACACTTTGACTTTTTAACTGTGGAATTTTGTAATTCACTTAAAAATAAGTGTTTGCGAAAAATCTAATACAGTTTCTTAAAAAAAATTCAATTTTATACAAAAAACGTCATTAACATTTTTAGCTAAATACGCTTCTTTAAAAGTTATTCAAAGTTAAAGTTGAGGTCAAAATTAAATTTTTGTTTTTATCGCTGTAAATTTAATTTTTTTGGGCCCGTTAAAAAATTTCATCTTTTCATAGATAATAATTTTTATTTTATCAACCAAATTACAAAAAATTGAAAAAAAAATTATAATATATATTAGATTTATTAACGTAAAAAAGCATTTTTCTTTAAAAAATTGCATTGTTACTGTTCTTCAATCGTTTAAAAAATATGAGTTTGAATTCAGCTGACATCCGACAATCGAAAATTTTAACAATTGATATCTTCATGAAAATATCGATTAGCACAATTTCTCAAAATAATAATGGCTTGTATTTACATCATCTGTTAGTGTATTTTTTTTTCAAATTTATAAAATTCATTACGTAGGCTGCAATTTTCCTTACAATTTATAATAGTTTCAACTTTGACCGTGAATAACTTTCGAAGAAGTGCATTAATCAAAAATTTATAAGAGACTTTTTGTAGAGCATTCAATTTCCTGTAAGAACATGTCATGGTTTACCAATTCGATAATTAATTGCAGAGCTACAAAATTCCAAACTTGAAGAATCAGATTTTCTCATGTTATTTCAATGGGAAATGGAAAATCGTGATGCGGGACATCTTAATATTAAAATTAAGAGCTGTCCGTTAAACTGGCGTATTTTTTCAGTACTCTGAACAAGATTTTCAGTATTTTTTTCAAAAAAAAATAGTTGATTTTTTTGATACAGCCTACACGGAAAAAAAATCCTATGAAAAATTACTATAGTAATATCGTAATCCAGGACTAGACTTTCAGTATCTCCATTTTTACGATGCTGCCGTCTACAGAATACAATTTGAATTATTGAAAATTACGATGTTATTTAGTAAATTTTTTTTCCGTAAGAGCAAGTGAATAAGGACGCATACTATATGTTTTAATAAAAGAGAGACAGAGTTTAGTAGTTTGCGACGCCACCACCGAAAGATGACCAACTACTGTATCGAGGGTCTTATTATGTGACTGAACAGAAACTTTAAATATTCCCTCCGATAGCGTGAGGGGATAAACCTTGGACTTGAGGCGGAGAGGACACCGGATTCGATTCCTGAATGATACAGAATTATTTTTTCGGTGACCTAAACTTCTTTTTAATTTGAGTGATAGAAATTTACGATGTTGCATCGTATAAATTACGATGTTTGAGTTCTGGCCCGGCACTGCAATGTCCTATACTAAAAATTACGATGTTTGTATTGTAATTTTTCGTACAATTTTCTTTCCGTGTAATATATATATAAAGATATAATCATATATGATTATATATAATTATATTTGATTATATTTGCCCATTTTTTATATATAATTATATATAACCGATTTATATATAAATATATATAATTATATATAAATATTTTTTCACGGGTAACTTCCCAATTTTTCAAAATTTTCAATTTTCTTAGCGGGAAGTTAAAAGTCTGGAAAACGGTTCTCCTATCAGGCTATCTCTGGAACTTCCCGCTACGTACAAAACGCTTGAGAAATGATCTATTTCGGTTTTGAGCTCTTCAAGCTAAAATACATAACTTTTATTCTTTTTCGAGCTCGAAATTCTAGTAGTTGTTGAGAACATACGTTTTTGAATATTTTCAAATACGATATCTTCCGAACGAATCAGTTGTTTTTGACGTACCATTTAATGCATTTTTTCAAGCTCAAAAAATTATTTGAGCTTGTACTCGCTGAACGACCCGAGAAGAAATTTTGAAGTTATAGAAGAAAAACGATTTTTTCCAAATTTTCCGACAACGATATCTCCTGAATGAATAAACTTATTTTGACGCGGTTAACGGCCATCAATGTTTTTTTTAAAGGTTGAGAGCTGATTAATTTTTGAAATTAATTGACACATTAGTTTAAAAGTTATCTTAAAAAATTGTAACGGGTTTGATACCGCTCAATTCCACTTAATAAATTTAAATAAAATAATAAACAACAAGTGTAACGTCCACGTTTTCTAATATTATATCTAATTAAATCTCTGGCTCGAAATTCGCTCGCCGGAGTCCAGGGTCGTAAACGGGGATCACATTAAAAATAACAAAATATAAACAAAACACTTCATTTTAAATATATCAAAGAAAAAGAAAACCTCTTCATTGGCCTGATCATGTCAATAAACGATATAAACAATATAAGCAAATTAAACAGTATAAACAATACATTAGAACACTCTTTTCACACATATTCGCCGTTCAAAATCATTAACGCGGTTCAAAATCAAGAAACAATATAAACAATATAAGCAATATACACTAATACAATAGAAACTTTCTATCCAAACATACACGACGGTATGTTTGGATAGAAAGTTTCTATTGTTCGGTTCAAACTCAAAACGGTTCAAACTCAAAAACGCGTGAAAATCGGTTGATTCATTCAAAAGTTATTGCGGTTTATTTTTGAGCTTGAAGAATTCGAAAACGTCATATGTGCAATTTTAAGCAGTTAGATATGGAATTTGCGGGAAGTTGTACGGATGGCCTTTAGGGTCGATCGTTTTTCTAATTTTTTTTGAAATGGCAAGGCTAATTTTTTTTTACCGATCCTTTATTTCCCAGACCCTGACGGGTAGTTAGTGCTGCTCTGCAGGCCCTATTTCGCGATATCCGAGGGGAGAGTGAAGAACATCCACCTCGCCCCCACCTACTCGGGTGTGGTTACCTACCACCCTTTGGCTAAAGGCCTCCAGGTGGGGAATCGCCTTTTCCACGTGGGCGAAAATGATCACTTATGTTTTGTCGAAAACTATCCAATGCGGATAATTCCCGCAATTGTTTTAAATTATACGATAAAGTTGGGATTAGGAAATTAAATAAAATACTTGGATTTTTTGGGGAACAATTTAGAAGAATTTATTTGTCCCCAAAGGAGGAAAACCCAGCTAGGCTGGGAAAAAACCTCCTTGATGAAATTATACAAGTAAATTGTGTGTGTGTAAGTGTGAATGTGTAAATTACGTTGCAATAACGCAATAGGGGTGAGCTCAACCGCCTTAGATAGAAGATTATCGATAATTTGAATTAGACAAGTCCCAAGGTGGGAGCTAGTAATATCTAATCACTTTGAACTATCTCAGAGTGAGATCTATTAATGTTCAATTGTCTCAAGGTGAGAGCAAATAATATTCAATTGATAACAGAATGTTAGTCAATTGAGTTTGATGTTTTTAGTGTAGAAATTAGTCAAATGATTTGAAGTTGGAATTTAATTATTTATAAGCTAAATTAAATAAGATCGTAATTAAATATCAATAACTAATTTAATGTAATTAATTGTTAATATCACGCGTCAATTATGGATTGACTAAAGCCGTGTGGCTGATGCAATCCTTTGTTAACGGTGGCGCGTAATGGCCGCGTGGCGTCACTAAATAAATTTACTTGATTTTATTTATGTTAATTCACTGAACTATTGAACTGATTTAAATGAATTGAGAATTTAAAGTATAATTGAAGCTAATATAATTATTTATATTTAATGAATAATTTAAATATTTAAATGAAAGTGAGATGTAAGTAAGAAATATCAGAATCGATTCGCACAGAGTAGTCGTACTAGTACAAATGTCCAAGCACAACTGTTGCAGCCGGCCACGTGAGCCGGCTTCTCTACCGCTAACCAAGGCGCGCATGGGCGACGGCCATAGCGTGATACGATTATTCCCGAGTTTTAACGATTAAGCCCGAAGGCGCAATTCTTCTTATAAGTATGTGACTAGGTCCTTTTCCTAGCGGTTAAACATACTCCCCCCGTTGCGAAGGTTGAGCAAGATATTATGAATAGTGTTTACAATCAGTGATATTACATGATTACAATATTTTGAATTTACAGATTTTAAGAATTGATTGGTAATGGACATAACAGAGTAATATTCCGTTTATATATGCCTTGAGCTGTTCGAATTGAAGCCACTCGTGTTATGTTATCCTCTCCTGGATGAGTCTCGATCACTACTCCCAGCTGCCACCGCATACAGGGTTGGTTTTTGTCCATCAGTAAGACAATTTGATTGACCTTAATATCCCCTCGATTGGAGTCCCATTTTTGCCTGGTCTGCAACTCATGAAGGTATTCCAAATACCAGCGTTTCCAGAAATCTTGTCGCGCCTTGACAGTGAATTGCCATGAGCTTAGTCTATTATCTGGAACGTCAGAAAAATCATTTTCAGGTAGCATAGTGAGAGGACGACCTATTAAAATGTGTGCAGGAGTTAAAGCAATAGGATCATTAGGATCACTTGACAATGAACATAGAGGACGAGAATTTAATATAGATTCAATTTGTATAGCCAGAGAATTTAATTCTTCAAATGTTAAAAGTTGTTCTTTCACTACTCGTTTAAAATGGTGTTTAAATGACTTGACTGCCGCCTCCCAGATACCCCCGAAATGAGGAGATAAAGGTGGATTGAATTTCCAGACAATGTTTCTCTTTATGGCATAGTTGTTAACAATGTCCTGATGGGACTTAGAGTTGAATAGTTGGTAAAGTTCTATTAATTGATTATTTGCACCCACAAAATTGGTACCATTATCAGAATATACATGAGATGGAACCCCTCTTCTACCAATAAAACGTCCGAAAGCTCCTAAGAAACCCTCGGTAGTTAAGTCACTTACGATTTCTAAATGTACAGCCTTAGTAGCCATGCAAACAAAAACACATCCATAGACCTTGACTTTAGTTCTGTTTCGAAATTTACGTTCCTTGATAAAGAGAGGTCCAAAATAATCAATTCCTACGTGAGAAAATGGCGGAGATTCCGAGACTCTAGAACTAGGCAAATCGGCCATTTTACTTTGTAAGAGAATTGGTTGATATCTAATGCATTTAACGCAATGTCTAATGATTTTACGTACTTGATTTTTGCCATCTAGTAGCCAAAACTTATGTCTAAGATTTGAAAGTGTACTTTGTATACCCGAATGATACAAACTTTCATGAGTTTCTCTAATAATTAGATCCGTAACATAATGACGTGAAGGTAATAAAATAGGATGTTTTTTCGAAAAGGATATAGGAGCATGTTTCAAACGGCCTCCCACTCTCAATAATCCGTTTGAATCAATAAATGGATTAAGGCATCGTAATCGTAGATTTTTAGTCTCTCCGGTTTCTTTAATTTGTTTGATTTCATCATAATATTGTTCGTTTTGAATCAGAGTTAAGATTTTAATTTCAGTTAATAATTTTTCTTCTACGTTTAAAGGTTTGTGTTTGAATGGATTATCTTTTAACATTCGCAAACAATAGGAAAAAGAATTTATAAGTTTAGAATATGATGAAAACCGTTTAAATAAATTGTCAGTGGAAGCTAGTAAACAAGTAATTTTTCGAACACCAGGAAGTTCAGAAAGAACTGTTGGCTTTAAGTTAGGCCAATTGAGAGGATCCTGTGATAGCCACGTAGGACCTATCAACCACATTTTGTTATTTAGAAATTCAGAAGGAAGTTGACCTCTAGATAAGCAATCTGCCGGGTTATCCTTGGTTCTGACATGTCGCCATTCGATTTTACTGCAAAGGGTTTGAATTTGTGTAACGCGATTCGCTTCAAAGACCTTGAGAGTGCTGGGAGATCGTTTGAGCCATTGAAGTACAATAGTTGAATCAGACCAAAATGTGACTTTAGATATGTCAAAGTTAAATGAAGGAATTGTGTCCTTATATAATTTAGCAAGTAATAATGCTCCACATAATTCTAATTTTGGAATTGTAACATCTTTAATGGGAGCAACTCGAGATTTGGAACAAACTAATTTCACGATCACGTCTCCATGTTTATTCACTGATCTTATATAAATGCAAGCACCATAGCCTACTCTACTAGCATCACAAAATCCATGCAGTTGTATGTCAGTCGGATCAGGAATTAAAATATTTCGTTCAACCGAAAAGTCTTTGATTAGGGGTAATTGTTCAGCAAATTTACACCAGCGCAAATGCAACTCTTGTGGGACCGTTTCATCCCAATGGACCTTTAATTTCCAACATTCTTGAATGATGGTTTTTGCCGCTAATACAATAGGACCGAGAATTCCGATAGGATCGAAAATTTTTGCAATGTCAGATAAAATGGTTCGTTTAGTTATTTTTCGTGATGAATCGTTTGATTTGACTGTATAGATAAATTCGTCAGTTAGAGAATTCCATGCTATGCCCAAAGTTTTAGAGATAGGATCATCATTAATAGCACAATCTAAATCTAAGGTTCTTTGATCGAAATTATCCAGTGCGTGTCGGTGATTCGAAGCCCATTGTCTGAGTTCAAATCCACCCTTTCGCACTAGTTGAATGATTTCGTCACGCAATTTTAAAATTTCGGTCAAAGAATTGGATCCGGTTAATAAGTTGTCGACATAAAGATCTCGTTTTAATATTTTTGAAGCTACAGGAAAATTATGAGATTCGTCATCAGCAAGTTGATTTACCGTGCGTATAGCTAGAAATGGAGCTGCAGAAACCCCAAATGTAACTCGTTTAAGTTCAAAGGTACTAATTTTGTCATTATGATAATAAAGGATTCGTTGAAATTTATGATGATCCGGATGTATGCAAATTTGTCGATACATTTGAGCGATATCAGAAGTCATAGCATAGACAAAAGTGCGAAAACGTAAGAGAATGGTGAAAAGATTATCTTGTATAGTAGGCCCTGTTAGTAAGACTTCATTCAAGGAGATACCTTTATCGGTTTTAGCTGAAGCATCAAATACAACGCGTACCTTAGTGGTAGTGCTGGATGTTTTATTATCGGATGATGGGGCATGTAATACCCTGGTCCACTATCATCCGGTACGTGTACCATGTGGCCAAGATTGATGTATTCATTCATGACTTTATTGTATTCGGATTTTAATGATGAGTCTGAATTTAATCTCTTCTGTAAAGACAGAAATCTATTTAGAGCCTTTTGTTTGGAATTCCCGAACTCGACATCGTCTGCGCGAAAGGGTAGTTTTACTATATATCGACCGTCTGTATCGCGAATAGTAGTGTTTTGATAATAAGTCTCACATGTAGAATCCTCAATAGATCGAGAATCACTAGAACTTATGTCTTCAATAGTCCAGAATTTTGTTAATTGACTCGACAGATCAGTTAGTTGACAAGTTACAGAAAGTATATTTTTGTCGTCAATGACTCCTCCCGCTACAACCCATCCTAGTTGCGTTTTTTGTAATATTAAATCACAATCATTTTGTGAGCAGTTAATCTGTCCGACAGATAGAAGAGAAAGTGTGGTACCTGAACCGATAAGGACATCTACGGGTCTTGGTATATGAAATTCCGGATCAGCAAGTATTATCTTTTTAGGTATGTCTATTTTATTACGTGGAAAGATTTCATTTGGACTCAGCTCTGCAATTTCGTTAACAGTTAAAATGATAATGATCTTTGAAATTTATTATTTAAAGATTTACAACTTATTTGAACGACATGTTTTGAAAAGGTTTGCATTCCATTAACAGCCCCGATCGGAATAGAACAGTTTTGCATTGGCAATTTTAATTTGCTAGACAAATTTTCAGTAATGAAATTAGCTGTTGCACAGGTGTCAAGTAAAAGCGCGAGCTTGTATGAATCCACCCGTTGAATCACGCAACTGGATGAGTGCGCTCATCATCAATTGGAAACGCGGTGTTCTGAGAATTGTCGTATAGTTGTGTACTACTAGTCAAGATGTAGATCCCTTTATCAGTCGTAACAGTAATAGGTGACTCGGATTTTACGGCATTGTTCGTGGAAGTAATCGGATTAGAGGGTTGTTGAACTGTCTTTGTTGAATGTGCAATTTGGTATGATGGAATTTCTTACAGGTTTGACATCTACTACTGGAAGGGCAAGTTCCTTTGTGTTCGCGAAGACAATTATTGCAAAGTTTAGCAGATTTTACAAATTTTATGCGTTCTCCTATAGTTAATGCATCAAACTTATAACATTTATAGAGCGGATGAGATAGTTTACAACATGGACAGGCAGTAGAAGTGGTTGTTACTAAAGCTCGGACTGGTGAGTCTGTTTTTTGTTTCTTGAAATTATTACTCGAATATTCATTACGTCGTCTTTTAAAAGAGCCATCGGAGTCGCGCTGTTTATTAGGTTTACGTGTACTGAGTCGGAAAGCAGTTTTTATTATAAATTTGCTAAATGCGTCAAACGTTGGGAGAGTGTTATCGTCTTCGTACGTTTCGTCCCATTTGTCTCTAATTTCTGTTGGTAATTTAAGTTCTAATAATCTTACTATAAATGCGTCAGTTGGGTTTGCTTTTAATGATTTTAAATCATTTAAGTGTTGTCGAGCATCATCTATGAATTTAGTGAGATTTTCATTAGTCGGGGTTGATATTGAATTAAGATTTAAAAAAGCGTCATAATGTTTAAAAACTAAAGCGCGCTCTTTCTGATAAGTTTCTGTTAAAAGGTCCCAGGCCTGTGTATAGTTTTCTGCACTTGCATCTAAAAGCGCGAGCTTGTTTGCAGCAGAACCAGTTAAACATCCGCGAAGGTATAAAAACTTATTAAGATCATCTAAATCTTTACGTTCGTCGATCAGTGTCTTAAATGTATTTTTAAAAGAAAGCCAATTTTCAAAATTGCCATCGAATTTTGGTAAATCCGTGGTAGGGAGCTTAGTAAGTCGTTGAGTCTCGAGTGTTCGATTAAGAGTCGAAGCGTTAATTGCAGTTTGAATAGTGGCATTGAGAACATCTTGATTGGGAATTTTTATTTTAGTTGCAAGATTGTAATAAATTTTGCGAATTCCGTCCGCGAGTTCTATTTCTGGGTCCTCAGGTTTGTTCACTTCTAATTCGTCGATACTGGCATCGTACTGATCGAACATTTTTTCGATTTTAGGAAAACGTAAAGAAGCAGTCTGAATGTCTGTGGTCTTTTGCTGTTAATTCATCGTTCAATGCGGTAATTTTAGCAGTTAATAGAACACGTGTTTGTTCTAAAGTCATTTTTGTTTTAGTCATTTTGCGATAAATTTATATGATAATAATAGTAATAATAAATAACAATAATAAATATCAATTGATAATTAATTATCTTATTTCTGTAATAAATAGATCACTTACAGTAATCAATTGATTTGAGAAACAATTTAAATAATTAATTATAATTAAATATTAAATAATTTGAGAATTGATAATTAATTATTCTGTTGCACAACAATTAATCACCGGACAATGATCAATTAATTGTGAATTGTCGACTAATTAATTAAATTAAGTTATACGTAAATAATTAAAATAATAACGTAAGTAAATATTTGAATGATAACCAATTGCACTAGTTGACCGATGAATTGATTGCCAAGTGACAATCGATTAGTCAGCCAAAGTCAAACAATTAATTAAATTACAAATAAATAAGTTGGATATATTATCAAATGATTAAATAATATATTAATTAATATTATAAATGATTTAGTGTTAAAGACTTATCTTATTTGTATTGAAGTCCAACGATGCTGGCAGCAGCTGGGTGGTATAGTGACTGGATCTTCGGAACGTCTTGCTCGTCTTCGCAAATCAGGGTTCGTGTACACTTCAAACCTCACAGGAGGCACCAAATGTTTTGTCGAAAACTATCCAATGCGAATAATTCCCGCAATTGTTTTAAATTATACGATAAAGTTGGGATTAGGAAATTAAATAAAATACTTGGATTTTTTGGGGAACAATTTAGAAGAATTTATTTGTCCCCAAAGGAGGAAAACCCAGCTAGGCTGGGAAAAAACCTCCTTGATGAAATTATACAAGTAAATTGTGTGTGTGTAAGTGTGAATGTGTAAAATTACGTTGCAATAACGCAATAGGGGTGAGCTCAACCGCCTTAGATAGAAGATTATCGATAATTTGAATTAGACAAGTCCCAAGGTGGGAGCTAGTAATATCTAATCACTTTGAACTATCTCAGAGTGAGATCTATTAATGTTCAATTGTCTCAAGGTGAGAGCAAATAATATTCAATTGATAACAGAATGTTAGTCAATTGAGTTTGATGTTTTTAGTGTAGAAATTAGTCAAATGATTTGAAGTTGGAATTTAATTATTTATAAGCTAAATTAAATAAGATCGTAATTAAATATCAATAACTAATTTAATGTAATTAATTGTTAATATCACGCGTCAATTATGGATTGACTAAAGCCGTGTGGCTGATGCAATCCTTTGTTAACGGTGGCGCGTAATGGCCGCGTGGCGTCACTAAATAAATTTACTTGATTTTATTTATGTTAATTCACTGAACTATTGAACTGATTTAAATGAATTGAGAATTTAAAGTATAATTGAAGCTAATATAATTATTTATATTTAATGAATAATTTAAATATTTAAATGAAAGTGAGATGTAAGTAAGAAATATCAGAATCGATTCGCACAGAGTAGTCGTACTAGTACAAATGTCCAAGCACAACTGTTGCAGCCGGCCACGTGAGCCGGCTTCTCTACCGCTAACCAAGGCGCGCATGGGCGACGGCCATAGCGTGATACGATTATTCCCGAGTTTTAACGATTAAGCCCGAAGGCGCAATTCTTCTTATAAGTATGTGACTAGGTCCTTTTCCTAGCGGTTAAACAACTTACCTGCGTTGGAGTACGCACCAGATAGAGTGGACCTTCTTGAATTTCTCGGCTAGAAGTCTCCAGTCGAGAAATTTACCCAGAGAAAGGTTGACTACCGGGGTTTTTACGACGTAACTTAACGGTGATCTGAACCCGCCTAGACACGAGAAGTTTTTCTGTAGTGGCCCTCAATTGGAGTTCACGCAAGCTCGTCGATCGACGGTTTTTTTCTAAGTTTTTAATCAGTAAAAATTGTTCGCGACACTCTCGCGGCTCGCAAAACCCCTCCGCCTCTTTGCTTTTACTACCTTCTTCACAACACTTATCGACAAGTTGGGGATCACCTGGGAAAGTGCGGAAGAGGAAAATCGGTGAGAAAATAAGTCACTACATATTTTTAGTTCTTAGTCAATTAAAAAAAATTAGGAAAACGGTTGACCCTAAAAGCCATCCCTGCAATTTCCCGCTAATTCCATACCTAGGCGCTTAAAATTGCACTTATGATGTTTTTGAGCCCTTCGAGCTCAAAAGAACAATTTATGTGTTATTTTGAGCTCTCTGAGCTCAAAGAGATAGCTTTTCTATGCTTTTGAGCTCTTCGAGTTAAGAAACTGATAGAAGTTTTATAGAACACAATTTGTTGAATTTTCAAACCGGAGAATTTCGGGGAATTTCGGAGTAATTTCGATAAAATACTTTTTTCGGTTTTCTTTCGTTTACGATCGACGTGGTTTTTTTATGTCAAAAGATGATTAGTTCAGTACTTTTTACATTATTTTATCTATCCTGCATTTGGAAAAATAAAAATTTTTTCTTTTAAATTTTTTTTTTTTTTAATTAAAAAACATTATTTCCCCCAATATTTTTAGAATAGTCAGAAGTGATTTATCACATGAATTTTTTCTATTTCGAATGATCAGAGATCTTTACTTTATCTATTCAAAAATGAAAACAAATTATAATTTGCGTTTATCTAATGGATGATCACGCGGATCACTGCGTGCCTTTGTACGAGATGTCTACGTACTATGGTGTACGGTAAGGTTTATAGCTCAAATGGTAGAGTAGCCGACATGCCTTCGGAAGGTTCTGAGTTCGTATCCCAGTCCGAGCTATCTAATAAATTTTTTCTCGCATATTCTATAAACTCACATTAAGATGATCCTCTCCACATTCCTTTGTCAATCCTTTCCTACCAATATCCTGTTACGTGAATGTGGAACGCTTCACGTAATAATTACCGTAACTGCTATTCTTTCCCGCTTCACAGCATCATTTATATTTGTAAAAATGTGGAACGCTTCACGATTTTGCGTGTCATCCTTACGCAGGTCATATTTATCAAATGGTAGAGTAGCCGACATGTCTTCGGAAGGTTCTGGGTTCGAATCCCAGTCCAAGCTATCTAATAAATTTTTTCTCGCATATTCTATAAACTCACATTAAGATGATCCTCTCCACATTCCTTTGTCAATCCTTTCCTACCAATATCCTGTTACGTGAATGTGGAACGCTTCACGTAATAATTACCGTAACTCCTATTCTTTCCCGCTTCACAGCATCATTTATATTTGTAAAAATGTGGAACGCTTCACGATTTTGCGTGTCATCCTTACGCAGGTCATATTTATCAAATGATAGAGTAGCCGACATGTCTTCGGAAGGTTCTGGGTTCGAATCCCAGTCCGAGCTATCTAATAATTTTTTCTCGCATATTCTATAAACTCACATTAAGATGATCCTCTCCACATTCCTTTCTTAATCCTTTCCTACCAATATCCTGTTACGTGAATGTGGAATGCTTCACGTAATAATTACCGTAACTCCTATTCTTTCCCGCTTCATAGCATTATTTATATTTGTAAAAATGCTTGCTGTAAGATGGACGGTGTGGCTTAATGTATATAGAATAAGCGAAAGGAAATTTAGTATAGACCGGATAGCTCAAATGGTAGAGTAGCCGACATGTCTTCGGAAGGTTCTCGGTTCGAATCATTCCGAGCTATCTAATAATTTTTTCTCGCATATTCTATAAACTCACATTAAGATGATCTTCTTCACATTCCTTTCTCAATCTTTTCCTACCAATATTCTGTTACGTGAATGTGGAACGCTTCACGTAATAATCACCGTAACTCCTATTCTTTCCCGCTTCACAGCATTATTTATATTTGTAAAAATGCTTGCCGTAAGATGGACGGTGTGGCTTTTTTGGCCACACACACATTTACACACACACATTTACAAATATAAATAATGCTGTGAAGCGGGAAAGAATAGGAGTTACGGTAATTATTACGTGAAGCGTTCTACATTCACGTAACAGGATATTGGTAGGAAAGGATTGAGAAAGGAATGTGAAGAGGATCATCTTAATGTGAAATTATAGAATATGCGAGAAAAAATTATTAGATAACTCGGACTGGGATTCGAACCCAGAACCTTCCGAAGACATGTCGGCTATTCTACCATTTGAGCTATCCGGTCTATACTAAATTTCCTTTCGCTTATTCTATATACATTAAGCCACACCGTCCATCTTACGGTGAGCATTTTTACAAATATAAAGTCAGGATAGGGTTCGATATGGACCCCGAGCCACACCACCCGCACTGCTCGTGAAGACAATCCATGTCCACCGGCACATAAAAAAAAAGTTGTCAGTACTTTTGACGGGACCCATATATCTTTATGTATTTCGACCCGCTGAATCCGAATTTGAGGTCAGTTTGACCTGTACACCGTCAAATTTTTGAGAAAACTTTGAAAAACCGAAAAAAATGACGAAAATAGGAAGTTTAGGCGATTTAAAATGATTTAAAAAATTTTTTTGACCTTAACTAAGCATGATTTTAATGTATTTCGACCCGCTTACTTCTTATCTGAAGTTTATTCAGACCATAAGCCATTAAAAGTTTAAGTAAATTCCAAAAAACCCCGAAAAATTGCAAAAAAAGCAAAAAATAGCAAAAAAAAGCAAAAAATTCCAGATATTGTGTTAAAAAAAATTTTATAAAATTAGATCAATCATGATTCTCATGTATTTCGATCCGCCAAATATAAATCTCAAATTTATATGGCTCAGACATCTCTAAAAATCTAAATAAATGGCAAAAAACCACTGAAAATCAAAATCAAATCAAACATGTTATTCGATCTGTGGAATATAAATTTTAAATTTTTTGACCTAAATCTTCAAAAAATTTTAATTCTTAAAAAAAATCTTTTCAAACCCGTTTATTTTTTAATTTTAATTCATTCTCCACTTATATCTAACCCTTTTATCTTCAAATGACCTACATAAAGGGTTTATCTTTTGCTTTTTTATTTTCTCAGGTAGATCTCTCTTCAGTGTCCAACAATGATCAGCCATCATAATGATATCCCACTTTCCTTGATAACGATTTTTTATTACACTAATGTCTTGATGGAATCTTTCGCCTTGCTCTTCACTGTAATCGTCAAAATTTTCAGGAAAGTGTGAAAGGTGAGAATCTAAATAGTGCAATTTTGAATTTATCAAGCAACCCAAAGTATCGTAGTTGTACAACAACTCTTCAACTAAATTCACGTAATTCTCCCTTTTTGTATTCCCTAAAAAATTTTGTGATACTTCTTTGAAGCTTGCCCATGCTGCTCTCTCAATCTTGTTCATTTCATATTCGAAATTATCGTCCTTAAATAAAGTCCGAATTTAGGGTACATCGAAAATTGCTTCTTTCAATTTTGCATCACTTATAGCTGAAAAGTTTTCCCCCAAATATTTGAAACAGTTGCCATCTTTGTCTAAAGCTTTGACAAACTGCTTCATAAGACCAAGCTTCATGTGAAGTGGCGGTAGTTAGTACTTGGAAGGATCAATTAGAGGTTCTCGGGTAACATTGTGAGAACCAGGATTCAAATTCGTTCTCGTTGGCCATTCTTTTTTAACATAGTGATTTTTTCGATCGCGACTATCTCACAAACATAATAAGCAGGGATATTTTGTGAACCCTGATTGTTAGCCTAACAGTAGTGTTGCAAGAGGAATGCACCAAGACATAGGTGTAATAAAAACGATATAAAAAAAAGTAGAATTAACTAAAATTTTTTGAGGATTTAGGTCAAAAAATTCAAAATTTATATTCCACAAATCGGATAACATGTTAAAAATTCTTTATTTTTATTTGAAAATTAATTTTTATCATAACGGACTTGATTTATTTTTATTCTCAGTGGTTTTTTACCATTTATTTAGATTTTTAGAGATGTCTGAGCCATATAAATTCAAGATTTATATTCGACGGATTGAAATACATGAGAATCATGATTGATCTAATTTTATAAAATTTTTTTTAACACAATATCTGGAATTTTTTGTTATTTTTTGCTTTTTTTGCAATTTTTCAGGGTTTTTTACTTATAATTTTAATGGCTTATGGTATAAATAAACTTCAGATAAGTATTAAGTGGATAAAAATACATTAAAATCATGCTTAGTTAAGGTCAAAAAAAATTTTTAAATCATTTTAAATCGCGTAAATTGCCGATTTTCGTCATGTTTTTCGGTTTGTAACGTCCACGTTTTCAAAAATTATAAAAATAAATAATTTATTTGTCCCCGGCTCGAAATTTGCTCGCCGGAGTCCAGGGTCATAAACGGGGATTACATTATCAATAACAAAATATAAACAAAACACTTCATTTTAAATAAATCAAAGAAAAAGGGAAACCTCTTTATTGGCCTGATCATGTTAATAAACGATATAAACAATATAAACAAATTAAACAATATAAACAATATATTAGAACACTCTTTTCACACATACTCGCGGTTCAAAATCGCGAACTAATTGTCAAGAGCTGGTTCCCCGCTTTCCCAGGAGACTAGCCGTCACCCCTGGGCCTAAACCTCTACCCCGAGAGCGAATGGAGAGTGTCCTCTTCGCCCCCACCTACACGGCTTATGGTCACCTACCGTACCTCAGCTGAAGGCTTCGGCACGGGGAGAAGCACTTTCATCCGGTCGGTTCATGATACTTACCTGGGCCTTGGTCAGACTCCAGGTAGAGTATCATCCTCTGGAATTACTTGGTGAAGAGTATTCGCCCGAGTAATTGTCCCGAGAAAGAACTGCTTGCTTTATCGAGCCAAATTTTGGCGTTTATCATTTTTCCCCCAACTCCTGTCCGGTGCCCTCGAACTAGCATTCAAAAATAATTATTTATTATTTTAATCGTAATTTCTTTCATTTTCTATCCATTCGTCTCGCCAAATTCTAAGTTTTTATTTTCGAAACTCAATTCTTTATTATTTTAATCGTAATTTCCTTCATTCTCTATCCATTCGTTTCGTCAAATTCACAATTGTTTATTATTTTAATCGCAATTTCTTTCATTATATATCCATTCGTTGATTTTCCATACTAAATTGTCCTCGGGACTTATAAAATCTTCGCTTACCTAAATTATTTCTTACAAAATAATAATCGTCATTTCTTTCATTTTATATCCATTCATCGCTTTCCCATACTAAATCTTGTTCGGAACTTAGAATAATTTTTCCAATCTTTTAATTTCTTTTACAATTAATTCGCTCGGCTTCGTAATAATTTCTCACACGCTTAATTTCTTAATTTTAATCATACCTTCAGTAACAATAATATAAAATTATTAACTAAATAAATACAATAATTAAATAATAATCGCCGCACTAATAACAATAATTGTTTCTATTAATTTTTAAGTAATTAATAAAAAATAAACTAAAATACTCAAATACAAAAAGTAAAATTTGGGTCATAGGTTTTTCAAAGTTTTCTCGAAAATTTGATGGTGTACGGGTCAAACTAACCTCAAATTCGGATTCAGCGGGTAGAAATACATAAAGATATATGGGTCCCATCAAAAGTACTGACAACTTTTTTTTCTTTGTGTGTCGGTGTTATTTTTTCAGCATGGTTCCAAAATAGTTTAAAGAGTCTTTCACTTATTTTAACTTAAATTTGAATTACTCCAATATAATTTAGCCTTGTACCCTTTTGTAGACTTAGACGATGATATACTTAGCTAAGAATGATGCAAGGATGAGCTAAGGATACTGTTACTAAAATAATACAATAATTTCAACTTTGTAATGGAGTGATCGTTACCCGGTAAATTCCCCTTTTTCGGTACTTAGTTATTGATCGACAGGTTACAGTGCGCTGTGATCTAAAGCCCTCATTTGGAGCTAGTAAGAAAGGCCTCAAGGTGAAGAAGCCGGCGTAGTGGTAGTGAGGAGAGCAGAGGAAGCAACAAACGTATATCAAAATTAGGTAAAACTTATTGTGACTGAGTGGCTCGACTGGACGACACGCAAATTTTTTCAAAACATCTAGCTAAGGTAATTATTTTTATTCCACCTAACCAACGTGGAACGAAGCGATAACACTTTGTTAATTTAATGCTTGCTAGGCCGAATGCCAGCTTGGTTAAATTAATTTTAATTTGTGATAATTTCTAATGCTGATTTGCGGTTACAGGCGTTATAAATATCCAGGGAGCGAGTGATGGTGATCAGAGTATCACCGCCAAATCGAGACTACCTCACTAAGGGAGGATTCACACCAGTACCTGAAGACGAGGAGTTGCAGCTCACCGAGGGAGTGCAAATAAAATTATAAAAATCCAGGTACAAATAACGAGTTAATTATCTCTCGAGTCCGCGGCATCAGCCAGGCCGTCATGTCGGCTGAAGGTCACCGCCATTTCGTGCTCGGTCACAATCGTTAGTTTTTAAGTATTAAGTTTAGAGAAAATTATAAAATAAATAATTAATAACACCAGAACCTGTTTCGGGTTATTAATTAATTTACTTAGACAAAATAATTATGCAATTAATAATTTGTCTTAAGCCAGTAAAACGAAATTGAGTAAACCGCTAAATTAAAATTATTCAAGACAAAGACTTGTTCAACACGAAAAATAATTCAATAGATCATTTAATGCGATATTTAGTAATTTTTTACAATTAAATTAAAACTAGAGTCAGGAAATAACCGTTAAGATCCGTTTAGTTGTTAATTTAAATGGTTCACTTGAAAATTTCGTCAGAAAAAAAATTACACCAAAAATTTATTACAAAGACGCCAGACCTTGAGAGAGTCGGACATCTTGTCACGCGCTAAAACTTAACACAAAACCTCTCAAGGTCAAAAATAAAATTTCTCGGCTTACACTGAAATATCTCCTGACAAAATTTCACGTTTACAAAGAAAATAATTTTTGTAAAATTTACCGCTGATAATTTGGATTAAATAAAGTTGATTTAGACAATGCGAAATTTACTCAGTTATCGAGAATTAATTGATTAACGTGGACCAAAATAAATGGATTAAAATCAATTTGTAAATTCTCGGACATGACAAGTAGATTAATTCAAGATACGAAGAACTCTTGTATTAAATAATTATTGTTGTAATATTAAGAGCACGGCAGTAATTTAGTATTTAGGAAAATGATAATTAGAAATTAAGAAGTTTTTAATTAGTAAATAAGAATGGAAATTGTTTATTAGCCAGAAATAATTTGTTGTTAATATTGTTAATAGAAAATAGTGTGGGTGCGTATGCGTAAAGGGGCTGCCTCGGTTTCATGGTACACTCCTCTGGTTTCGGGGTAGTTGTCTTAGAGTAGTGTGAGGGTTTGGGGGACAGCGTGCGCTGTGTGGAAAGCGTGTGTAGTAACGTGAGGGTTCAGCGCAGTGATATGAGAGTCCGTGAGACCACGCGAACTAAGTTAGAGTAGCGTGAGGGTCCAGGGGACAGCGCGAAGTAGATAGAGTAGTGTGAGGGTCCAGTGGACAGCGGTAACTGCAGCAACGTGAGGGTCCAGCTGGACAGCGGGAAATATACCGTATGAGAGTGGGATGTGAGTATGTGATTATCCTATGAATTTCTATTAATTTTTTTAAGGCCTTATTTCAATTGTAAAAAGGTTTGGATGAATATATAATTTTGTAAAACGAATTTCTGTGTACAAGTTCTGGTTTCCTCAGCAATCTCTTACGACCCTGATCTATTACTACATGTTCTGGTCCAGTTCTAGATACTGAGTCCAAAATCCAGTGGCGCCCTTAATAAATAAAAGAAGCGACTAACGAGCAAACGACATCTCGTTTCAACTTAATTTTCTTAGAAACTTTTAGAACTCTCGCTTAAAAAAATTTTTTTTTTCACAAAATTGATTCAACTAACTCAATGAAATTACCGGGCCTGGCTTGGGCTGAGTCTTGAGTGCTTAATCTCTTTCCAGCCCTGGTTTAACAATATTAAACCATTGGGTTAAGCCTATGCCGGGCTTTGCTCAATGGCTACCACCCAGGGCTCGGCAAATGACAAGTGGCCCAAGACACAGTCATTCGTCAAGCATTCACAATTCCTAGCTGGGACAATAAAGGTCTTTCGATGGGTATCAGAAAACGTCAAAAAATTGAGAAAATAAAAAAAAATCTTTACAAGTATCTGATTTAGCGGGGAATGCCTCATAAATATATAAAAATAAAATATGGATACATGGTTTTCGAGAAAATGAATTTTTGTTTTATAGTGAACAATTTTCAATTTATAGAAAGTATTATTTTTGTTCTTCAAAATAAGTTTATTTTATATGATTCTTCATAAAATTTGATGTGTTTACGTCATGTTGCTAAACAGTCTACTCTAGTAGCAATCTGGTTCAAGTCTGGTTCAAAAATTGTGATGAAAGATCTGTATACAGATTTTTACAATTCTAGGATAATAAACTTTCGACAAGTCATTCATCAAGAATTCTTTAGATATTAGACCAAGATTCTCGGGCAAGACTGGGGTCAGAATTCGTCCAGAAAATTGTCAAAAACGGTTGGGCTCCCCATCACCACTTTTTGAGACTCAGTTGTGAAGGCAGAAATTCTCATTCTGATTTCAATATAATAATAATGCGCACTGTCAGTCTTTTTCGTTTCTCGCTCAAGTCTAGATCAAGCTTCTTTATCAACAATCCGGACAAATTCTGGATACTGACTTGTCACTAAACTGGACCAAATATTGCTCAAGATTCTGTTTCAAAATTTTGTTCAAGTCTGTCGCCAGACTTGACAAATAATCTTGATTAACTATCTGGCCAAAGAATCTTATCCAAAACCAATGTTACTGGGGTAAGACTTTGCTTTGTTAATCATCAAAAATGGCATAAAGCAACCAATTGTTAAATAAAATATAATGCATAGTAGTATACTCAGATAGTCCTTATCCGGCAAATGCAATCATTGTAACACACATATCTGGTATCGTGACCTCATGTCTCGTGCTAAAAACATTACTCTGGTCAGATAATGACTACCTTAATATCCTGACTAGAAAGACTGTACACTCGTATGATCTTTATAATTTTATCGCATGAAAGATATGTTGAAAATAATTTACAGAATAAACAAAATCGATTGGTCAACAGCTGGAATATCTTAAATTATCTTTAGAATACCTTAAATCAAAAACTTACCGGCCATCCTTGGAGTCCAATGTCACTAATACTTCCTGGTTTTCCGGGTGGTCCCATAGGTCCAGGAGCACCAGGACGACCCCTTCTCCCTCTTTTGCCTTCTGCACCTTTTTCTCCCTTGATAGTCACATAATCTACAGCACCAGCAAACGCAGTTACTCCTGGTGGGCCTTTCTCTCCACGATCACCTTTAGCACCGGGAATGCCAGGTATTCCGGAAGATCCATCTTTCCCGGGTTCACCTTTATCTCCTTGAGGACCACGAGCGCCGTTAATACCAAGGATACCAGGTGCTCCTGTATTTCCTTTCTCACCTTTTTCACCTTTGTTACCAATTTCACCTTTATATCCAAAAGCACCGCGTTCACCTTTATCACCTTTTCCTAAAACTTTGATCATATCAGAAAATTTTTATCGAAATTTTTATTTTCTTCTACAAAAAACAAATTACCTAAGTTACTACTAATATTATCCTTAGCAATATCAAGTGATCCAGGTGGACCCGGAGGGCCGTGTTTTCCTTCTGGACCAATATCCCCTTTTTCGCCTTTTTCTGCTGGTCTTCCATTTTCACCTGATGCACCCGGAAGACCGGCTATACCAGGTGCACCTGGTTCACCTTTATATCCTTGAATACCCCGAGCACCTTCTCTCCCATGATCTCCTTTACCGCCTTTTTGACCGGCCTCACCTTTAATACCTTTGGAACCAGGTACTCCAGGTTCTCCTTTGAGCCCAGGATTCCCTGGACTACCAATATCACCTTTTTGTCCTGGCAGTCCCGGTCTCATTGTGAGCCCATCCTGTTGTAGTAGAAAAATATTCTTCAATTACAGAGAATAAATAAATTATTTAACAAAACACAAACCATTCAAATATATAGGTTACTCTATACTGATAAAAAAAAGACTTTATTTAAGAAATTGTTCTGTTTAAAATTTCACTCTTGTTTTGACATGATTCAGTTCTTTTCATTCTAAAATTTACTCTGAAATAATGAACATAAAAGTCTTAAGTGAAGAGTGGAATTTTTCACTCAAAAATTTTATTCAACGAACCATACTGTTTAGAAAAAAAAAAAAAATGAACATACTTCGTTTAAAAATGTAATTTTATTGGATTAAGAAAGATATATATAGGGCATTCCACGCCAAATCGGACAACATTCCGCCTTTGCATCTCTGATTGTTTTGAAAATTTTTTATGTTATAGTACCCATTAAAAAAGACCGCCATTATTTTTTTTTTAATTTTTTTTTGCCGAGCCGTTCTCGAGATATCAATTTTTGAAAAAAATCGCTCTTTGTTTTTTCAAATGTCTGTAACTTTGCGAAAAATGGGCCAACCGGGACGTTTTTTTTTAATTTCTGTTTTTAAACACACTTTTAGGATATACAATAAAAAAAAATTGTAAAACTGTACTTCTATAAGATTTTCAAATTTTGACTTTAAAATGTTGATTTTCAAAAAACTGGTAGTGATCGATTATCTTGAAAATTTTCCCTAAGAAACTATCACTTATCCCTCAACGTTTAAGCCTAGTTTAGTGAAAAAGGGGTTTTTTTTTTAATTTTTGCTTTTAGATGCACTTTTAGGAAATGAAAATAGAGTGAAATTTTCTAAATCAACTTTTCATAAGATTTTCAAGCGTGCAACGCTAGAATTTATGTTTTTTGAATTTTAAAATTTTTTGTTTCACTTATTTATGTCAAAAAATGTCTGAAATCATAATATTTTACTACTTTCGAGGATTATATGACATGTGATAACACCGGCACACAGAAAAAAAAGTTATCTGTACTTAAGACCGGATCCCCCTACGGACATGTATTTCGACCCGCTAAATCCGAATTTATAGTCCATTTGGCAAAAAACCCAAAAAAAAACGACAAAAATTTGTGAAAAACTGCAGTCACAGCGGTGAGAAAATTATTGAATCTAAATCTGAACGTTAATCAGCCCGTTGAGCCGTCGAAATTTGAAAAAATAGCGAAAAAACCCAAAAAATTGCAATAAATCATGAAAAATCGAAATTATCGAGATGAAAAAATTTTTTGGATTCAGATTGAGTATGATTACCATGTATTTTGTTTCACTGAAATTGAATCTTAAATCTTGTCCCATTTACATTTTAAAATTGAAGAAATTCTCAAAAAACCAAAAAAATCGGGAAAATTGCACTTATAAATATGAAAAAAAATTAGGAAAACGGTTGACCCTACAGGCCATCCCTGCAACTTCCCGCTAATTTCATACTTAAGTGCTCAAAATTGCAGTTATTACGATTTTGAGCTCTCCGAGCTCAAAAATATAATTTTTGTATCATTTTGAGCTCTCCGAGCTCAAAAGTCTTATCAACGTTTGATGAAACACAATTTTTTTAATTTTCAAACTGCTATAACTTTTGAATGAATCAACCGATTTTCACGAGGTTGGCGGCGATCGAC
>NC_058164.1:16780818-16851765 GCF_020080835.1 Cotesia glomerata
AAATATCCATCTTTCTTCACTTCAACCCTTTTTCAGATATCCCGGAATCCCTTTTCCTTTAATAAATTTATACTCCCTATTACTTTCCGATACAAGAATCTTTTCCCATCTCTCTCTTTCCTGCCTTCTCTTTTCTATGCTCACAAGTTCTTCTCCCCTCATCGTGCCTAATTCCCACTCGATTTCCACTTCAACTATACCCCACCCTCTATTCTCGAAGAACTCTTTTCTCTCCGCTTCCCATCTGCATAGACCTCTCCCCGCTTTGACTCTCTTTTTTATTTCCTGCTTGCATCTCCATACTATTTCCTCTCCCCCTCCCTCCTCAGTCCTTTTTTTAAAGCTCCACGCTCTAATCCCTGCTTTTCCTTCCAGTCTGTCTCTCTGGAGCTCCTCTCTTATCAGATACCCCGCTACACTCCTTGAGACCCCCAGTACCCATCTCAGATATCTATCATGAAGCCTTTCTACCTCTTCTCTAGCTTTCCACCCCCATATCTCTACCCCGTAACATACTACAGACCAGACCAGCTTGTCGAACAGCCATACTCTCCTAGCCCAGTCCATTCCGAACTTCCTTTTTCCCATTCCCCACACCTGCCCCAGTATTCTCGCTCCCTTGGCTACTCTCTCCTTAGCATGCAGATCCTGGTCTCCGTTGGCTCTGATCATATAACCTAAATACGTATACCTATTTACTTTTTCTATTTCCTTCTCTCCCCAGTTCCAGAACACCTTTCTTTTTCTGCCCCCTCCTTTTCTGCACCTCATCACTTTTGTTTTTCCCACGTTGACCTCCAGTTTTTTCCTCAAAACATATCTTCTAATGTTCTTATTAATCCCTTCATCTCATCCTCATTCTTCGCGAGTAGAGCTATATCGTCAGCATATGCTAATGAATATATTTTTTCTCCCCCTGGAAGATCCACTCCTCCCCATCTTCCTTTCTTTAACTCCTCATCCAAGTCTGCAAGGAACAGAATGAATAGAAGAGGGCTCAGTGGACAACCCTGCCTGACTCCCTTTACATTCCAGAACTTCTCTCCTAGTTCCTTCCCCACCCTTACCCTTCCACTCGTTTCCTTCAACACTTCCTCACATCTCTTCACCAAGCCTGAGTTTACGCCTCTCTTTATTAGTCTTTCCACTAATTCCGTCCTGTTCACTGAGTCAAAAGCCGCCTTGAAGTCCACAAAAAGGATCACCAATTTTCCTTTTTCTTTGTGGATTTCTCGGTTAATCAGGTAGTTCAGGGCGTAGATATTATCTATTGTTCCTCTTTTCTTTCTGAATCCAGCCTGAGATATCAGCAGCAGCCCTTTTCCTTCAACCTCCTCTCTCAGCCTCTTCTCAAGAATACCGACGTACACTTTGTATGCTGTCTGCGTTATTGTGATTCCTCTGTAGTCGCTTACTGTCTTTCCCATCCCCTTTTTCTTAATTGGAACCACTATTCCCTCATTCCACTCTTTCGGCCACCCCTCTCTTCTCCAGACCCTTGAGCATAAATTCCATAATTGACCCTCAATCGCTTCTCCACCGTATTTCCAGGTTTCGTTCGAAATTCCATCTCCCCCTAATGCTTTGTAGTCTTTTAATTTTTTTACAACCTCTCTAACCTCCTTGAGTTCGATGTCTCTCAGCTCTGCTTCCTCCATTGTTTCTTCAGTCAATCCTTCCCAACTTCTCCTCTCTTCTACTCCCCCGAAAATATTTTTGAAGTGCTCATCCCACTCTCCCATCTTTATATCATTATTTATCCCGTCCCTCTTTTTCCTCCCTTCGTTTATGATTTTCCAAATCTGCTCCTCCGAGCTTGCGTTCTTAACCAGGTCCTCCCATCTCTGCTTTTCCTGTTCTCTCTTCCTTTCGCAAACTTTCCTATATTGCTTTTCCTCCCTTATGTAATCTTCTCTTACCATTTTCCCATTCTTAAATTTCCTTAGAGCTTTTCCTAGTTTAATTTTTTCATTTCTGCACTCCTCATCCCACCATCCAGAGTTTCCTTTTACTCTATTCCCTTTTCTCAGCGACTTCTTGATTACTTCTTTGATTTTTCCTTTTAGTCTTTCCCACTCTTCTTCAACACTTCCTCTCGGTGTCTCCACATTCTCTAGACTCTCTTGATAGCTTATTTTCCCTTCTTCGATCCACATGCCCCGCCCTACCCCCTGCCTCGACTCCCTGTCTACCTTTTCTTCTCTACTCCCTTTAGCTATTACCTTCACTGCTACCGGCATGTGGTCTGACTCTGTTATATTTTCTATTTTTAGTTTTAAGATCTTATCCCTGTTTCTCTCATCAATCATCACAACATCTATTACGGAACTGCCTCTTTCTCCCACTAAAGTCCATTCTCCTTCTTCATCTCCTTTAATACATCCATTTAGTATTGCCCAATCTCTCTCTTCTAAGAATTTACATAGCTCCTTTCCCTCCTTATTGGAAACCTTATCTTTCGACTTCCTTATGCTACATTCTTCCTGACCTTCTCCGACTTTGAGCCCTCCATCTGTTCCACTTCTAGCATTAACATCACCTCCAATTAAAATTCGTTTGTCCCATGCTTCATCCATCCACCTGCTCATGAGCTTTTTCTTTCTATCTAGATCCTTATTGATATATGCCCCTATCACTCACCACCATTCCTCCTTTAGTTTGACCTCTCTTTCCACCCACCCTTCTATTTCCCATTTTCCCTTTTTTCCTACTTCTATCCCTTCTTTAACTCCGACCAGAATACCTCCTCTTGCTCTGCCCCTTCATTTGGGAACCACTGCCTCCTGGATATCCCGTTTGAAGCCCTTTTTCCAGGTCTCTCTTACCTCCATTCATTTATTATTATTAACCCATATCTCAATTAGTACTACGACGTCCCATTTTCTTAGTCCTATCCAGAAGTCCTCCTCTATGTTTTTCACCCCGGCTACGTTCCAAAAACAATTCTGATACGGACTTTTTTTGCTCCGCTTTCTTGTTTCTCTTAGTTTTCTGCCCACCCCACCCTTTTTACCGTCCTCCTCCCCTATTCGTTTTCCTGTTAATTTTTCCAGCTCCCTTTTGCCTCATCCCACATTCTCATATTTCCATTCACCCACATTTTTATATATCCCACTTTCACCAAGTTATCGTAGGCTCTTTCCTTCGCCGCCTCGTGTAAGATGATTTTCCTAATTTTCCTCTCTTCGAAGGTTAGGTCGTCCTCTACCCTGATGACTTTCCCTTTCAGCTTACTCTTGGCGATCATTACTTCCTTTTTCTTGTCAATCCCTTTCAATTCCACAAGAACCATACCTTTTCCTTCCTTGTCTAGACCACCAATCTTCCTCATGTTTTTTATCCCGTCTCTCACTTCAATCTTATTCCAAACTTTCTCTATTTCACTCCTCCAATCTGCCCCTTCTTTCATTATAATGCCCTTAACTATTACATTCTTTCTCCTTGCCTCTCTTTCCCTTCTCTCATAAAAACAAATGTGACTCATGGCTAGATGTCATTTTGCTTAATGATGAAACTAAATTAGGCTTGTTTACCAAACCTCAGTGTCCATTTATTGATGGTCATGATTATCTGTTATGTCAATACAAACTGAATAATTTAAAATCACCACTGAAAATAATCTCCTATAGAAACTTAAAAAATTGTGATATGAACTCTTTAAAAATTGATAGTACTGTGCTTGAGAATTCAAATCCTGATGAATTACTGAATATTTTTAAAACTGAGGTTTTAACTTGTCTGGACTTGTTTGCACCTATAAACACAAAAAAGGTTATGCGTGTGAATAATCCTTGGTTTACTAAAGATTTGAAAGTGAAGTGTAAGGAACGTGATGAAATTTATAAAAAAGCCAGAAAAAACGGGGATCCAAACTTGCTTGCTCTTTTCAAATTAAAAAGAAAAGAACTGAAATCTGAATTGAATCATGCTCGTGAAGAATATTTATAATCTGCTCTCTCAAATCTACCTCATAGTTCAACTGTATGGAGCAAACTTAAACACTTTGGATTAATTAAATCAAATCCTTCATCACCGCCGAATTTCTTTAATGCTTGTGAACTAAATGAATATTTTGCAAATATAGTAAGGAAGCATCAGTCTTGTGACGCCAACTTCATTGATTCTTTGCTGAGAGAGCATGATAAAGTGGTTGAATGTGCATTTAACTGGACCAAAATCGACATTGTTGATGTAACAAAGGCACTGCATCTCACGCTAACCAAATCAAAAGGTAAAAGTCCTGATGGTATTGACTTGAGGTGGTTGAGGGATCATTTTTCGCAAATCTCTCTCTTTCTCACAATTTTATTTAATAGATCTCTCGACACTGGTATTTTTCCTGATATTTGGAAGATTATTTACATCATACCTTTATATAAGATCACACCACCAAGGTCTCCGTCATACACTCGACCAGTTGCAAATTTGTCTCATTTGGCTAAAGTCTTTGAAAGAATTATTGCTAATCAGGTGACAGCATATTTGGAAGGTAATGAGCTATTTGATCCTGTGACATACGTAGTTCACAACTTGCTCCGAAATATTTCCGAAAATTTTGTATTTAGCGCCTAAGAAACAATTAGTTTTACCTTTACTTTTAATTACCATCTACTATACTTTGGAAGTCTGTGGAAGAGAAATCTGGCCCATCTTTCCCATAATTAGATGACGTTCATACGAATCACCCTGATCTTTTTTTACACAAAATTATTATAATCAGAATTTAACGACTTTGTTTTTCTAACTTTTGAATTTGTAATATGATGAAGTCAGAAGTCACCTTCACGTTTTCCGCTTAAAGTCGTAAAAATAAGACCTATAAGGCAATGGTTCAAACTACGCATAGATTCAACCGGGTTTCGAAAAATCTAGAAACGCGATGACGCTTGTTTTCGACAAAATACCCTTGAGATCCCTTTCATTTTTCTGATTTAATTTCCCGATGAATCCCATACAATCACCGATGTTGCTAACCCTATATAAATCGCCCGAAAATCATTTTCAGGCAGTTCGATTTAGACCAGGATACCACTGGTTAGCTCCGCATCAATCGGCTCCGGGCATCAAATTCTTCGGAAGCACAAAGTACTCCGTGATACACGAGACAGTGCCTTGCTCGTGGTTAGGCTGCACTTAGTAGCACTAACGTGGTAGATTCATCGGTTATTCGATATATGCCATAATTATATTCCGTTTGTCTTTATTTTTATTATTTTCCGCCGTTGAGCGTCGATTGTTGATTATTCCGCCATTGAGCGTTGATTTTTCCGCGAGAATCGCGAAGTATATTGTTTTCCGCCGAAGAGCGTCGAGTAGTGTTAGGTTTTTTCGCTTAAAGTCGCGAAGGTTAATTCATTATTTGAAATTATTCAATTTCTCCGTGATACACAAGATCCGGTGATTCGGTAGCGAAAATACCTGAGCGTCGATTGAGTGCTAAGTTTTCCGCGTAAAGTCGCGAAGATTAAAATAATATCATTATTCGTAAATATTTAATTTCTCCGTGATACACGAGATACGGTATTTCGATAGTGAAACTACCCATAGAAGGTGAAAGGGCCCATCAAATTTGAGCCTCTCTACAGACTTCCAGGGTAAGCCCAAAACATTATCTACTTTTAAGACATTATTATTTTTCTAACATTTGTGTTCCTTTTTTTATCTCTATCTTTATTAACCGTTTTATAAACCCAAATTTGTAACACGTTCACTTGTTTTTCTCAATAAATTCAAACAAATAAACAAGTCGATTCTTTCATTTTTACTTTTTAAAATAAAATAAGATCTCCTTTACAAAATAAAGCAACAACTAAACAATAGAATAGGTTACTCGTGACCGAAGTTAGCAGGATCCATCATCCTTACTCACTCTAAGGTAACACTTAGAGATAACGTTCGAGCTTGTGTACCGCTCCACACTCCAACGCAATCTTTAATTTAGCTCCCGAACGGACAAAGTGACAATGTCCGGATATTTGAGATTTCTATTTCATATTCCTTGCGCCCATCACTCACTCCGTTCGTGACAATCCTTCTCAGTCTGGATTTAGGAAACATCACAGTACGCAAACAGCGTTATTGAGACTTAATAATGATATTCCACAGGCAATGGACAATAGTAAGCTTACTATATTAGTATTGTTTGACTTGAGCAAAGCTTTCGACTATGTTGATCCCAAAAATATACTGATTGCGCTATTTGAGCTTGGTTTCTCAATGGAAACAATAAGTTGGTTTTTCTCTTACTTGTCGGGTCGATCTCAATCAATATTGAACGATTTTGGGACTCCAATTCAACTACTTAAAACTTCATCTGGTGTTCCGCAGGGATCTGTTCTGGGTCCAATCCTGTTTCTAATAGTCATGAATTCTGTGGCTCAGCGACTGGTATATTGCAAGCATGGACTGTTTGCTGATGACAAATATATATACTCTCACTTCTTTTTTTATCAGTTACATGATGCTGTCTGGAGGGTCAACTCAGATGCACAATCAGTCGCTGACTGGGCAAGAGACCATGGATTAGAAATCAACTTAACTAAAACAAAGGCTATGATCTTGGGCTTTAATAGTAAGTTGAAAAAGCTTGAGAACTTGGATCTGCCACCAATAGTAGTAAATGGTATCATAATACCCTACGTTAACTTTACCAAGTGCTTAGGTATTCAGCTAAGTAGAAATCTGTCATGGAACTACCACGTCACTCAGATAGTTAGTAAAGTGAACTCAGCTCTGCATTGTCTCAAAGTTGGGAAAAACATCTTTTCAACTCCTATAAAAAAATTACTAGTATCAGCAACCATCCTATTTAAAGCTACAACGTGCGATTAACTGCTCTATCAGATTTATCTTTAATCTAAAAAAAGATGAGCATATTTCACCTTTCAGACGTGAATTGGGATGGTGGTCTGTGAAGTATCGCCGAATGTATTACATGAGCTGTTATTTTCATAAGTTACTTCAAGTTGAAAAGCCTAAGTACTTACGAGAGCTATTCACTGAAAACATTGATGTTAGACGTTCAAATAGGCTAGCAGCTAAGAAACATACTGCCTTCAAACTACTTCATTTTGCTACCACCTATATGGAGCACTCCTTCTTGATCTCCGTGATTCGTTTGTGGGAAGAATTACCTGATGAAATTGTAAATTCGAGTAGCAGTGAAGTCTTCAAAAATAAAGTTTTTGACTATTTGCTAAATTTAGACAATTGATAAATTAAACAATTGATAAATTAAATTTTTTGATTACAGTACTTTTTATACTAATTAAAAGATTTAAATTGAGACAATAGTCGAATCAGTTTAAAAAAGTTTAAAATGTTTAAAATTTTTTGAAAGAAAATAAATTTGAAATATTATTTTTGCAATATTATTCTAAAATTCAGGTTAAGAATTCAGGTTAATAATTATGTACTTACATTTATATTTAATTTTATTAATTTTTAAGATGAAAATATTTTGTATTTAAATTGCCATTTAGCCTGTGCCTTGGCATAAATAAAGTTATCAATCAATCAATCTCTCTGCATCCAATTCCAGCTTTCTCATCCTTCTCTCAGCATCTACCATTTTACTAGCGGCCCCACCATTACCAACTTCCACCCTATCCACCATTATGCGCTCCTGCTCTAGTTTGTCCAGTCTATCCTCAATACCCTTTATCTTCTCCTTCATTATCTTCTTTTCGTCCTCCCACATCTTTTTTATCTCTTCTCTTTCCTTTTTACCTTCTTTTCTCAACACTCCTACCTCATCACTAACTTTTTTACATTCCTGCTTAATTCTCTCATCTAACTCTTCCAATTTTTTAATTATGGTATCCATCTCCTTAGTTTTAAGCTCTTTTCCCTTATTGTTCGACTTAACTTGTAACTTGCTTTTCTTAATCAGCTCGCTATCTTCTTTTTCCTTTGCAAAATTCCACTCTGATTATGAATCCCTGTCTTTTCTTTTGCCACTAGTCCCCTCTCCCTCTAAATCCCCAACACTGATAGACCTCCCAAGTTTGAAATTTCCTTGAAACCAGTTTGAATTTCCCGCCAAGTTTTTTTCCTTACCATTCGGCATGACCCCTTCCCTACTCTCAACCTTATCTACTATCCTACAGTTACCAATCTATTATTGGTTTTTTCTTTTGCCACTAGCGCCACTTACTCTTTCCCTTTATAAACCCCTCTCACCCTCTGTACCCCTCGCCTACTTGAAACCTAACCTGTACCTTATCTAGTCCTTACAACAGAAAACTGATTTTAACCTCCGAATCTCCTAAATCTTACTTCAATTAATATTCCCACAAGTACTCGTATTTTTTTTTAATCCCTTTAATTATCTCCAAAACTCAAGACAGCCCGCGTCTCACAATAACTTTTTCTAATTTATACCACTTGAAATACCACACGTCTGAACACTATAGCACCGGAAACGGAAATCCTCAAATGCTTATTATAAAAACAATATAAAAACTTTTTAAGAAATTTTTAACTAAAATCAACATGTGAGTCGCGTGCTAGTCACCCATGCATCTATATACAGTATATTACTAAGAACTGGCTTACTATAGTCTAAAGTACTCTATAAGATGCTCTCTAATATTGCCAGCTGGTTACATTTTAGTTTCTTTGTATGTCGTATCATTATTTACAATGATTCCTAAGGACCTAGTGATGGAAATAATATCTGAAAAGTGGGATGATTTCAAGGAATTTATTGAGCTACCTAAGGAAGGGAGTGATATTGAGGATTAGCACATGCTTCGATACTAGTTATTTCACGTTCAATAAAGAGGTCTACTTGCAGGTGGATGGTACTAGTATGGGCAATCCTGCTAGTCCATCACTGGCTAATATAGCCATGTATTATGTTTTGACGAAGATTATCAGCTCACTACCGTTTGCAGTCCCGCTGTTGTCTTTATATGTAGATGATACGTTGGTAGTGGTACCCGAAGATGAGAAAGACAATTTGTTATTATATTTTAATAGATTTCATGCAAATATTCAGTTCACATTGAAATGTGAAAAAAAGGGACAGATTCCGTCCGTTCTTAGACACGGTCATAATGAGAACTGATGATGGTAAACTATTAACAAACTGGTATCAAAAGCCTACCAGTTCGGGAAGATTACTTAATTTCTATTCACATCACCTAACGTCTCAGAAGCAGAGTGTGGGATTAGGTTTGCTATATAGAGCAATAAAATGAAGCCATAGCCATAGGTCCTTCCATGAGGAAAATTCAGTTAAAGTTGAGAAATTACTAAAACTGAATAATCTCCCTGAATTTTTCATTATACAATGCATTAATAAATTCAAAAGAATGCATTCGAATTACATCGACAGGGAGGATAATTGTGAGATAGGAGGTGCTCGTAGGAGTAATAATAATTACCAGCAAGAAAATAGGTTTAGATTCCCGTACATTAAGTGTCTTTCGGATTCGATTACTTGGTGTTTTCTGGGTACTGATTGGAAACCTGCATTCTACAATATAAAGACAATGGGTCAAGTGTTTTCAAGATTAAAAGATAAGGATGACGAAATGAAAGTGTCCAATGTGGTGTATAAAATTTCTTGTGACTGTGGACGGTCGTACATAGGCCAGACAAGTCAGTATTTACTGATGTAGAAAATTTGAGTAATATTTATTCTAATCTGCTATGTAAGTTCAAATTACACTGTAGCCAACGTAGAAGTAAAGTTGGTATTGTACCGTCTTATAGAGTAATTCAGACTATAGTAAGGCAGCTCTTGGTAATATACTGTATATAGACGCATGGGTGACTAGCACACGACTCACATGTTGATTTTAGTTAAAAATTTCTTAAAAAGTTTTTATACTGTTTTTATAATGAGCATTTGAATCATATAAAGAAAATTATTAATAAATATTATCTATACAAATAATAATTATATTAAATTAAATGTCATGTTAAATAATTGTTTTAAAAGTCTTATGACAAGCCGAATGGCTAACCTAGCTGAAAGTAATGCTATATGTATAGTTTTGACAGTTGTGTTGAATAATCAATTTATTTCAAGGTATAGTTTTATTATTATATTGTCTGTATGTAAAGTTCTTTTGTAAAAGATTTTAATTTTGATTTTGTATTATGTATGTCTGTTATTAGATGCCTGAGGAAGTCACGATACGTGACGAAACATTGCAGAATTGATAAATAAATTAACATAACAAGAATATATTTTGATCTGTATAAGCCTGAACCATCATAATTATAATTTTCTGGGATCGGATTAATCGAATAATTAGTTTTTCTCTAAGTTAGTCTGAATTTAGGTTAGAGCATTATCCCTCATGGGGAGACGTGCCTGTAGATCACTTAATGCAAAGAATATATGGTGAGACTTTCGCCTACCTCCGAAGAGGCCGATTCCTGGGATCAAAAGAGCTATACTCGCACGTATATTTGTCCTACCCTTACCATAACGAAAACTCAGCCAAGATCGCGGACAAGGAAAAACCGCTGCTCTCTTGTGTTTATACACATTCACTGAACAGCACCAAGAGTTGCGTATAATTGTAAGTGTGTGCAATTCTCATCGACTCCTCTGGCAATTCATTCCCTGTATCATCGAGATGTACCCACAGAATATGAGCAGTATCCAGCGGGAACCACGGGGAGGCGGAGTCGATAGAAGACCATTTTGTTTGTGTAATGTGTTGTGTGTAAAATATGATTCTACGTGTAAGTGTTTGCGTGTGTGGGGTGCCCGAGCACTTGTGTAGTTAAAAAATAGGAACGAAGAATATATAACGAGGCTTTCGCCTACCTCCGAAGAGGCCGTTTCCTGGGCTCAAAAGAGCTATACACGCACGTATATTTGTCCTACCCTCACCATTACAAAAACACAGCCAAGATCGCGGATAAAGGAAAACCGCTGCTCTCTTGTGTTTATACACTGAAACACTAAATTTTTCTTTATTTAAAAATTTAATTATTTAAGTCACTAAGTCCTCGCGGATAGGCAAATAATCACTTAAATTTCATAAAATGGGATACGCTGCTCTGGGATGTTCCGCTCCCTGACTACTGAATGTGTTAATCTTTTTATGATGATTTTATTCTTTTGACAAAAGTTCTCACCTGAGCCAGTTAATTTATTTTACTTACTTACAATATTTTTGCTGCAAAGATGACCCTTTATTCCTTGACTGATCCTCTGATAAATTATAAATAATAGTGGTAATAGATGTTGATAGTCTCAACAACGAATGATGATCGGCGACAAGGATTATTATAAAAACTTGATTTTATTACACCAATTCAACACTTGAAACAAAACTTATAATATCTCGGTAACGCAACTAACGAAATATTTATAAAACAGAATACTTATACTTAAAATTATAGCTGATGGAATAGTAACAACAGTGAACGCGGTGAGTAATCACCTAATATAAAAATGATAATGTTAATAGAAAATTATAAAGAATATTATATTGAACAATAAACTTTTAGATTAATTGAGATTTTGGTGAGTAGTCACCTAATAGTAGTATAGTAGTATGTACATTTTTTTGACTATGAAAAACCTAGCGTGGTGGTTAACACCGGAGGATAGATCGAAGTGTCGATCAATGCTCAAGGTTTGAGGTTCGTAACCGTTTTTTCCCCTCCTCGTGTCGTCCTGTGACGTCACGGGAGCTACACATTAATTTAGCGAGCGTCGGTAACGAAAATTTCGAGTGGTAGTTCACCAGGCTGATAAAATCGGGACATTTGTAGTTTCTCAATCCTCCCTGCCAAGCCAAGACTACCCCGTCAATTTTTGAACCAAGCTAGCTCTTTGAATGAATTGGTGAGTCGTCACCGGGTATAGGAATGATAGGGTGATAGCAGTAGTGGTGAGTGATCACCTAGGAAGGGTAGTTTGATGAAATAGTAAGAAGAAAGGTTCGTGAATAATCACCTGTTGATGATAGATTGGTGAGTGGTCACCTATTAAAGAAGAGATTTGGTGAGTGGTCACCTGATAGTGGTAAAATTGGATGATTTTGATGAATGGGTTGGTGAGTGATCACCTGGGGAATGGATTTATGTATGGACTGGTGAGTCGTCACCTGTAAGTGAATAATTAATTTAGTGGGACGTTTGCTTGAGCTAATGGTCGAAACTCCGTTCTAGACTTCGATCTATTTGAATTGTGCTAAATGAAATAAAAAATAAAATTGTTATAATTATTGCTTAATTTTAGCTTGTTGTTTGTTTGTTTTTTTTTTTTTTTTTTTGACTGGTCTGCCGCTGTGAATAAAACAAATTAAACTGGCAGATATAGTATTAGATGAATGATATGATGATTACATAAATATAGGAATGATTGTTCAATTTTTACTTTTACGTAGTAAACATCTTTTCGAATTTTATAATGTTATAATATAATATACTTGAAATAGTAGCAGTAATGATTTTTTTTTTTTTATAATAAAAAAAAAAGACGTGTGGCACTCGGGGACTGCCGCGGTAAAGCTATTGCATAGCGTTTTTTATCAACTTATGTAATTGTAATTATTTATTTATTTTATTTATGCAGTATTTTTTTCTTTTGTTTTTTTTTCTTTGATATTAATTCAAGTTACACTTTTTGAGCGTGGTGACCGATAAGAAAACAAATTTTTTTCTTCTATTAAATAAATAAGAAGTCAATATTGTTCAAAATATTTTTATTATCTTTCAATACATGTCGGTTCTTCAGGAATATTTATAATTGAAACTATAGGTTTATGGTAACTGAAATTAGAAACATAAGTTTAAGACTTGATATCTTTTAAATATCTGGAAAATACCGCGTCAATGGTGGTTCCATATTTTGTTGTTGATTCTTGTGGATCATTATTCATTTTCAAATTCAATATTTTTGAAAGAAAACTTGTCAACCACTCTGATTTTTTATCAGCAAAGTTGATGTTGAAATCGCCAGCCAAGATAAGTGGAAATTTATTACCATTTGTACCAAGTATTTTCGACCCTTCTTCAGTGTACTCCAGTAAAGTGCGATGAATAAAATGCTCTACCTCGTCTAATTTTAGATTCGGAGAAATGTAAATTGCTACCATGACTATGTGTAGGCCATTTCTAAGCTTGCATAAGCACGCACAAATATCTCCAATAAATGAGCTCCTAACATTAACATCGCTAACGTGTGCAATATTTATTTCAATATTCGGAGTCATAACATTAGTAACATTATTATTATTTTGGTAAATAGCTACCCCACCTTTTGGAACAGTATCTCGTTTGAATTGAACAATACAATTGAAATTAGGTATTTCAATCGGATTATCAGGCGTCATGCAAGTTTCAATTAGAAGTAACACATTTGCTTGCCTCGTAACTGAATCTTGTAAATCGTATTTGTGACTATTTAGACTTTGGCAGTTGAAAGTAATTATTGATATGCCATTTCTATTACTAATGAAATCTAATACACTTTGAGCTATCGTCTGACCACTATTTAGAGACAGTCTTTTGAATTCTTGCAACAAAGATGCAGTCGATGCAGCTTGCTTTCGATTATGATAAAACTTAAATTCAGAATAATCGTTTTTTGTTGTCGTGAAATACAATTTTTCAATATTAGTCACCCGAGAGAGCGCAACATAAACGAGTTCCTGAGAATGTGCTTTATTATACTCATATACTATTTCGTCAAAAGTTCCACCTTGCGACTTATGTATAGTTAGAACAAGAGCTGAAGTTAATGGAAAATGTTTGCGTTTGGCTATACATTTTCTATCCGATGTTAATGAAATATTTGCTGTTCGTAATTCAATGGGAACAGCGAGATTGCCGACTCTATTTTGTACTGCTAGAGCGGCTGCTTTTTGCCTTTTTTTTCTACCCACTGAACCACAAAATTCCATCCAAACTCTAATTAATGTGTTACTTTCATCAAATTCTAGATGTACTAATTTCCCAACAGCACCATTGCATAAACCATCAGTAACGTCGATGTTGGTTGTAATAACATAATGCTTTCCAACAACAAAAGTAATGTGATAGGGCAGTCCTCTAGTGTCAATAACAGATTTTTTATGTAATTTAAGTCTAAAATTAGCTTCTTGCTCAGTAATTTTAGCGCCAATAATGACGTCTACGGATTTTGAAATAACTTTGTTTTCGCATTGGCTCAAAATCAAATTGTTTAGGTGGCAACATCTTCATTTTTGAAAAATAAACGAACTCCATCAGGACATAATGTAGCAATATCCTCTTTTTTGAAAAATCTCGATTCAATAAGTTGAAACTCATCCTCATCTAGTACATCTCCATTACCTATTTTTGTCAAAACTCGTGAAAATGCAACATTAGCTTGTCTCATTACTGTGGTAAGTTCATAAAATTTAAATTTTCGCCATAAATGCGGTCTAATCATGCTCGTTCTGATTGTCTTGTAAATTGGTGTCGATCTTACTGGTGGCAATTGACGTAAATTTCCGATCAAAATAACATCTATACTTCCGAAATCTGTGTTTTTTCCTGTTATTTGTTTTAGACGATTATCAATTTTATGTAGAAGTTCTGCACTAACCATGCTAATTTCATCAATGATCAGTGCTTTGACATATCTGAAGAGAGATCTATACAATTGCAACGTTTCTGATGACAGAGGCAAAAGTTTTGAAAGAGAAATTTTGAGAGCTGTATGAACAGTTGTACCATCAATAGCCACGGCAGCTTTGCCGGTTGAAGCACATGTAATATAGGCATTGCAGTACCATCATTATGAGTGAACCTATAGTAAATTTCCATAATCAGTTTGATAACGAATGATTTTCCCGTACCAGCTGGTCCCGTAAAAAAAATTTGAAATGGTTCTTGAATTGAAGTTTGTAAATGATAAATTATAGTCATAAGAATATCTCTTTGTTGATCATTGGCCATTCGCATTAAATTATAGAATTGTTGATAATCCATTAAATTTTCTCTTTTTTTAGCTACAGCGCCAAGTTTATGCAGAGATGCATTTTGTAAATCAACGTTAGCAGTTGAGTTTGGACCACGTAGCAATAAGTCGTAAGGATCTCTTTCATGCAATATATCAACCGCTCTTAATAATTCTTCGTCTTCTTGTTCTTCATCGTTTTCTCGGCACAACTGTCTACAAATTTCTAAAGTTTTCTCTATGTCCAAATTTGATTCAAATTCTTTTCTACGTTCTAATATCGTATCTTTGTTGTCCTCGTATATTTGAATGAACTTATTTTCAGCAATAATATCATTTTCTTCACTTTGAAAAGGAACATGCAACAGAACCATCTCACGCCTATAATCATTGCAATTGTCAGCCATATCATAGTTCCTGTATCTTATTATTCTTGCAGTATCTCTTTTAGTGAAAGTCCCCTTTGTATTTAGGTAATATTTTGCTACAAATTGTGCTAACGTAACATCGCATAGTTCTTCAGGTCGTTTCTCATACTTATCAAACCAATTCTCTTTCCAAATATTCGTACAATCATCATCTAAAGCTTCAAGTTCCTTCATAGATTTTCTAATTCTTGCGCGTTCAGTAGGAAATACCGTTAGAATGTAGACTGTCACCACCGATGACTTAGCTATAGGTTCTCTTAATAAATACCAAGCAGCTTCTTGTGCCGGCATTTCAACAGACTGAAGTATGTCAATACTCATTTTTTTCGTGATATCGACAATGTCAAATTCTGGATGCTCGTCCATTATGTCAATTATTTGTCTTTGCAAATTACTAATCCCTCTATTATGCTTATTGACATATTCAACAACATATGTTGCACAAGCATATTCATCTAGTATAATCTGAAAATCCATGTTCGATTTCAAATGATGTAATACGAATGGATTGAAAGTGTTGTGCCATTTTTCTGCTGGTGTCCTTTTATAGAATAATTTTGGTCTATTGATACCAATACGAATAATATTGTAGTACTGATCATCAGAAATAATACCATTATGCGAGTAAAATTCATCAAAATTCGTGTAGTCAATATTTTCAAGATTATTTTTTATAGATTTAAATCGTTTCTTATATTCTTTGAAAAGTGCTTCTGAGTAATCGGGATCAGTGTCTTTCATAGGTATCAAACTAATAGTTTTTTTTGTTGGCATGAATGGTGCACCAAATCGACATTCTTGTTTTTTATTAGGATCCATTTTTTTATAACACGTGAATGTGTGTTTGTGTGTTACTAATTTTATATTTCCAGACGCCTCTGACGCTGACACAGAAACTAATTCGTCGATTAATTTAATTACTTCAGGATCATTGCTTAATAAATCTTTAGGAACATTGTCTAACCATAGAAGAATATGAGCATGTGGGCTACCACGATGTTGAAATTCTATTCTTTTGAAATAATGTATTACTCTATATTTTCTGTATGGACTTCTTTTCTTTGATTGCAATACTTTTAACAGATAATTTACGATTTTATTGAAATAGATAGCACAAGTTACGGCATCTTCATTCACAAGTTGAGCTTTATGCACACAACTCATGCCTGCTAAAAACTCATCTGAAATTTCCGCTCCATCGTTTTTCAATTTGTACAATATTTTCAACAAATTATCCCAGCTAGTTTCATTGGCGCTAAGAGTCATAAAAGCAGTTGGTGGCCCTAATTGCCTGATCATTGCAAATACATCTTTTTTGCGATCTGACCAAAACCAAGCAGAATTTGGTATGCAGCAAAGAAATGCGAGATTTTTTTCTAAACAATTATTTATATATTCTTCAGATTGAATGGTCTCTTTCGTAATTGAAGTACCTTGTCCAACATGCTTAAACGCAACGTTGACACATTAACTAACTCGCAACCTCATAATTTTAGCAGCAATGTATAAAAGGTGTTGTGGGTCAGTAGCACGCCTATCAGTACGCCGAAGTTCGCTGGTAGCTTGCATAAATGGAGTAACAATAACACCATCTCTGTATATTCGAAAATGACCGCCGTAGATTGTCAGAAAAGATAGTTCTTCCGCATGTTCATCCATTAAAATACTGACTGGCCTGTTATATTCACCGGGTGCTAGACTCAAAAAATAATCATCATTCCACAAAAGAGTTTGCTGCTGCGCAACTAAATTGTCTTTAATTGACACATGTTCACTTATTTCATCCATATTCAATTGCGAAGTACGTTCATTGCCGGTAAAAAAAGTATTGTTTTCAAAATACTTTCATGTTTACTGGTCGACATTTTCAAGTCTCTTTTCCACCATAGTCTGTCGCAAATAATACAAGAATGACCAAATGAATTACTCGTAAATTCTTTATCAAAATCAATATGACTTTTACTGTGTTTACGATAATATGTATGAACTGGAATAGTACCTTCAACAATAAAATCCATAATATTTTCACCAATTCGATCTTCTCTATCAATCTCAATTTCATTTTCATAATTGTTATGGTTATCTTCGGTAGGATCTTCATCATAATTGTCACGCAATAGTTGAATGTTGGCATCAATATGGGCTTCATTTTGGGTAGCGTCTTGTATTGTCTCCAATAAATCTGATACTTCATAAAAAGGTGTGAAATGTTGTTCACAAAGATGAAGATGAATCCAGTTTTGTGTATCATTCGCTTTAAAATGACAAAAGATAGTGTCATCATTCGTTGTAGTCATGTTGTAAAAACAATAATGTACACAAACATTTTGATTGTACATTTTTGAGAATAAGTACAAACAATCCAAATCTCCGAATTCATTAGTGCTTGATAAAATGTTATATGCTTCTTGCGGATTGTGGCAGGAGCTTAAATAGGGTGAATCGCGTAATTGATTTCTCAAGTCACAAGTCTCAATTTGAAGTTGCAAAACATTTATGAGCGAGTGAAATAGACAATTACCATCGCCAGGAATTCCTGTGTTCCTGTGTAGAATAATTTCAGGAGTAATGCATTCATTACGCTGTTCATAAATATAAAGTTGTTGGCTGTGAAATTGATTTTCCTGTAGCGTAACATTTTCTATATTTTCAACAGCCCTACCTTGCACGACATTCTCTTCATTACTGCACAATTTCCGTCTTTTTCTGTGAAAAATGAGGAAATCGTAAAGTTAAATAATATTGAGGCATATATTACAATTTGTTTTTAAATATTATTAAATCAAATTACATATCCACGTCGAATTTTTCTGCTTTACGTTGACGAAATTCCCTTTGATGTTCAGCATTTGTTTTTGGTACTATTTTTTTTTCTTCATTTTTCTTCAAATTTTTCTGACGCTGATAATATGCCCTTTGACGTTCACAATTTCTTTATCTTTTTAGCTCTTTTTTTAGCTCTTTATGCTTTTCTTTATAAAAAAAAAAGAAAATATCTAGGTATAAATAATAGGTATAAATAATTAGGTATTAATAGTGTAATTACACACAAAAATAATTATTCATTCAAAAAAAATTTGAACAAAAATAACGATATTAAGAGTTTGATCATCGAATTTCGCGCAATGTACATTTATATAGATATAATACCATATATACTTTCTCTGCGCGACATTAGTGTGTATTACCTATACATAAAAAAAAAAAAGAAAAAAAAAAATTAAAAAAAAAAACAAAGGTACTAAATAGTACACGTGCTTGGTTTAATGGTTTCTGTTAAGTATATAATGAAGAATGAATTTACACATATAAATATATACATACATATTGAGAATCTAAATTGAGAATTTAAACTATATGTGTGTGTGTGTGTGTGTATATATAAAAGAGGGCTACTTTTAATATCGCTTATTTTAATATCAAAAATTTTGGTTATCTTTATAGCAGTATTATATATAAATTAACAAAATAAAAAATAATACTGCATTTGTGATAATAATAATAAAATGAATGTATATAGAGTACTAACTCATTTTCTTTCACTATTTTTTCGTGACTTTCTTCATTAATAAATGCACTTTGTTTATTCATATTTAAAACACTTTGTACACAAATTATACGAGTACAGATATTCACTGTTGTACATCGATGATAAATACCTATACCCCTTTATACTTTCTCACAAACAACTGATAACGGTAGTTTTCCAATACAACCAATGCCACCTAAAAGCTGGTTTCTGAACTAAAGAGACAAGCGTGATATTTCAAAAAGTCATTAAAAGTTTTGGTATTTATCGATAGATGGAAAAACTAAAAAGTATCACCGCTGTGCCGGTCGAAGTGGGGGTTGTTAGGTTTTTTTCGTTACGGAATTTCTGGATTCGGTCCCCACGCTCAAGGCCCACGATAGAAGCTATGCAATAGCTTAAAAATAGTAATAAAAGAAAAGAAATTAAAGTAATAAAAAATAAAAAAATGTTTAATGAGGATGAGATGAAACTTCCTGAACCGTAAGGGAGGTTTTACTTCTTCGTAGCACTTCTTCGTGGAAGAGTCTCATATCCTTTTGGGTATACTCGGTGCTGATTCAGTCCTTGTATTTTGGCCAACGCCTGTTACAGGCCCGGCACAGGGGGTCGAAAAATTGGGTCGCCACTCCACATCCTGGACAGCGTCCACGGAAGTGGTCTTTTACTTCCTTTTCGTGAGGACGGAAACACGTTTCCGTTGTGACTTGGTCTTGGTAGCAGACATGACACATGTCTGGCCTCCACGGTAAACGACATTCAGTAATTTTGTGGTTGCGTTGCCGGCAGTTTTGACATCCAGATGAAAAGAACAGTGACTGAGCTTGAGTAGTCACTGTCTGGGTCCACGATTCTTGGAGTTGACTGTAAAGAATCCTGGGTCAAACGTCAGCACAAATGCTACGGATGGCTTTACAGAATGTTTGGTAATCTATGAAACGGATTCCATTGTAAACAGCTATCTGGTTAGCGTCTGCGGCAGCTGGTGATGAAGTTGCTGTGTCTGTGTCTTTCAAGAACTGCTGGTATGCAGCCTCTGGTGATATTGGTGCACCATACTCAGGTGCTGGTATCGTCTGAGAGTACGGTAACGAATGTGCGTACGTTACCATTACTGGCTTGGATGGTGTACTTTTCCTGATAGCTCCTGTCGCACGGAAGAGGTTTGACTGCTCCTGGGTGAGCTCTCCTCGAGCTTCTCGATAGGCCAGTAATATTGATGGAGGATGCTGAGTACCCTCTGGGATTGGTTTGGACGTTGACGTGTGAGGCTTGAGTCCAGCGTTTGGTCCACACGCTGTTGCTGGCTGGCTAGCTAGTACTGAGACCACTGCCTTGTTATTCGGCGTGGCTCCGATGTTGTAGACCGTCCTGGTGGTCTGCTCCTCAGTGATCTGGAGAGACAACGCCTCTTCTTGATGTATTTGGTAGTGAATATTTTCACCTAGTTTTTTAACAATAGGTTCCATAATTTCTAGTCGATGGTTAACGGCAACGACTTCTTCAGCTACGTCACGGAGATTCAAGCGCTGTTGGTTGGATGTCTCAGCTAAATTTGTGACGTCGCGTTGTAGTGTCTGGATGTCACGTGTGTTTCTTTGCAGTTGTATACGGACATGCTCGATACCCTCGAGTATATCATTGACCCAGGAGGGTCGTTCGTTGATGGATCTAGCTGCTGGCTGTGCTAGAGGATTAAATCGATCTGCAAATGTTGAAGTGACTGTTTGTTGACTCGCATCTGCAACTGAAACTGTGACTGCATTGCTGCTCATCGATGTTGACGTAAATGCTGCTGTAGCGCTCTCTTGTTGATTAACGGTATTGACTGGACCTGTCACTGAATTGCTGGTCACCGGGGTTGTTGTGACTACTGCTGGAGTAGCTGTGGTAGTAGCTGTGCCGGGCTGAACTGCTAGTGACCTTGGAATTCGGCCGAAGTTGAGCTGAACAGCTTCTTCTGGAGTCAGGCTGGGCCTAACGACGATCGGTGACGTTGCTGAGGTTACCGATGACGGTACAGGTGATGATGATGATATAATATCATATGAATGAGATGAGGTAATTTCATCGGAAGCGAAAGTTTCGGTTAACGGGTCAAGAATCAAAGATTCTAAACTCGAATGTGAAGTAGCTTTCGCTTCATTACTGCTGATTAACGACATTGTAGTACTCTCAGCGTTGTCTTTCTGTAATGAAATTTGTCTTTTAGACCTTCTAGGAATTTTAAGATCATTTAAATAATGTGTGCCGAGGCCATTGCCATTTAAGTCTGCTAATCTCACGACCATCGGACTTACTATATCAGTAACTACCGCGGGTCCTGCATATTTAGGTGCTAATTTCGCGCTATAGCCATCGACTTTTTTGCTTAATTTTTTATTTAAATAATAAACTCTATCTACGATCTGTAAATCAATAGATTGCGTAGAAAACCGTTTCTCGTGTTGTTTTCGCGTTCGTTCCCGAGCTTTTAACATATAATGTTCTGTAAAGTGTCTAAGTTCATCTATTCTATTTATACGGGATTTCCAAACAGTTATATCGGTCTCGTCATAATTTTCAGTGACAGGTGTGTCTGATATTGAGTGAGGATCACGGCCATGATTTAAATAAGACGGGTAAACACCTAGTGCAGTATGAACTGCGGTATTATAAGCAAATTTAAGGTCTGGTATGTGAAAGTCCCCGCCTCGTTGGTTTTGTTTAGTAAATGAAATAATCATCGGTTTTATTGTACGATTACAACGCTCTACAGGGTTTGCACACAGGTGTCCTATTGGAGTAGGTATAAGTAAGATGTTATATTGTTTAATAAGTGCTAAAACGTCTTTATTTATAAACTCTTTCCCATTGTCTGATATGATTTACTTTACAGGGTCCCAATGGGTTAATACTCCACGTAAATGTTTTATTACTTCTTTGCCAGTTTGTTGCCTTAATGGAAAGATCTCTAAATATCGAATGTAAATATCTTCAATTACCAATGCATATTGAAAACCGGACGAGGATTTAGTATAAGGGCCTATTGTATCCATGGAAATAATAGTCCAGGGCTGAGTTGGTGGTCTAGTTCCAATGTAGCCTTGCGGTTTAGCTTGGTTACTTTTAGTTTTAAGACAACTCTCGCAAGAGTTAACATAAGAAACAACATCTCGAAACATATCGAGCCAGTAATGGGTCTCGCGGATACGCCAGTGGCTTAATTTCAGGCTCCGTGAGGACAATTTTCCACGCGGTAATATTGCCTAAAATTTCTTTTACTGCTGTTGGGCGGTAGTAATATAATCTTTCGTCTTCGTACTTCCATTCAGGGTATTTATCTGGGAATTTTTTGACTACTCGAACTTTTTCGTTGTACCTCGAAATTTCAGAGTCAGTAATGTTGCAATTTTGAATCAATGAGAGTTCTGTTAATCCGGGGTCTTCGTAAAGACGTGACAGAGCATCTGGAGCTTCATTTTGGGTTCCTCTGTACTGGATAATGTCAAGCTTGTACGCAGATAAATCAATAGCCCATCCAGCTAAGCGGCCAGCTGGATCTTTTAAGTTATAAAGCCATTTTAACGCGGAATGATCAGTATAAACTGTAACTGGAAGACCTTCTACGTATCCACGTAATTTCCGTAAGGCCCAAACTACCGCGAGGCATTCTTTCTCTGTCGTGGTATAATTCATTTCTGCTTTATTCAGAGGTCTGCTCAGACACATGATTAAATTTTCTCGGCCTTCTTTAAAGTCGTACTGAGTGAGGATCGCGCCTAATCCGGTGTTACTCGCGTCAGTATATAAGCGATAAGGGCGATCTGGCTCAGACAAAGCTAGTGTAGCCGCTTGTAACAAAGATTTCTTCGTTTCAATAAAAGGTTTCTCTTCAATGTCAGTCCATTTCCAATCTACACGTGTACTGGTTAATTTATTTAGGGGACCTTGAACTTGAGCAATATTTTTAAGGTGTTTGTGATACCAATTTACAATACCGTTAAATCTACGTAGTTCCTTGGGGTTAATAGGTCGCGGATATTCGGCTATCGGTTCAAGACGCGCTGGGTCTGGACTCATGCCTTCTTTATTAATTATGAAGCCTAAAAATTTAACTTCGGAACGTCCGAACTGACTTTTTTCTTCGTTCATTTTAAGACCAGTGATTCTAAAAGCTTCAAAAACAGCTTGTAAATACGTCATATGTTCCTATAAAGTATTACTGATAATAATCCAGTCGTCTAGATGAGCAAAAATTTTCTCTTGGGCGCTGGGTAAATATTTTCGAGCCTTTTTCCAAAGAATTTGCATTACGATTCAGAGGACTTGGTCAGTAAGGGCTTGATAAGTACTAGGGGCGTTAACGAGTCCGAATGGCATACGAATCCATTCAAATTGGCCTCGACCATCGACACAAAATGCTGTATAGTGTCGACTATTTTCTTCAACTAATACTTGATGAAAAGCATCGCTGAGATCGATAGTAGAAATAATTTTTGCGCCTCGGAGGCTGGATAAAATTCGATGCATGATCGGTAACGGGTACGCAGATTGTTTGGTCTTTTTATTTAAAGGGCAATAATCGATACACATGCGCTAGGTATTATTTTTCTTCGCGACCATAACTGGTGAACAAGCCCAGCTACTATTCGAGGGTCAAATATATCCTTTTTCGAGTAATTGGTCAACTTTTTCGTGTAATGCTTTCATTACTGGCTGACTGCGTCTGTATGGTTTACAGCGCACTGGGGCTTCGTCAGTTACCTCGATGCGATGTTGTACTAGGTTAGTGACTCCTAATTTGGCAGTTTTATTTTTGTCAAACTCTACCGCGAGGAAATTACTTAATTCTGATCGTTCTGATGAAGATAAGGCATTTAATGTTAGCGGTTTAGTTTTATTTGTGCGGGAACGAAATTGATGTTCTGTAGAATTACCGCCTAAGTACCAAGTGGCGATTTTTGATTCTACGTGAACGTCTGCGGACTACCAAAAATCTAGACCGAGAATAACTGGGGTTGATAGTCTAGGTAATACACTTAACCAGGTTAAAATGGTTTTTCCGTCAAGTTCTACTTTAAATGGCGCGCCTCCCCGGGTGTACGTTGAAGCAGAGTCGGCTAATGTTACTCCTACGGTATTAGTGGGGTCTGGGCTTAACTCCTGAAGTTCATTGCCTTGGATTCGGTTATACGCGGTTTCAGAAATGTAACTTCGTTCGCTTCCGCTGTCTAACATGGCTTCGATGTGAAAAGGTCCTATAGTAATATCGGTAATCATGTGGCTTACGAGCGTTGGTGCCTGCGTATGCGATAAATATGTTCGATTATAATTATTGGGACCGTGTATTTGCATGAGACAGTCGGGTGTTTCATCATCGTCTGATTTGATTTTTAATTCCGGTAAATCAATGGGAAGCTCCGACTCCGAGTCTGATTCGTGATCAAAATCATCATAATCTTCGTATTCAAAGTCTGACATGTTTAAATGTGGCGAGTTTGGTATAAAATCGGATGTTTGAGAGATACTAGTTTTACAGTTGTCATTAGTTGGCTCTACAGAAATATTAACTGGAGTAATAGATAAAACGTGTGTTTGACTAGCTGTTTCAGCAGTACTGTTTGTCTCTACTGCAACGGTTTTGGCCCTGGCTGCTGTAGAGGGATACACCAGGGCACCTACTCGTTTTTTGGCTCCGGGTTTCTCGGCAACGGTGGTAAACCGGCCCTAGCCTGAATCTCGTCGGTGGTTTTCGCGCAACACTTGTCAGCTGTATGTCCATGACGTCCTCATCGTGCACAAGGTGCGGAAGATGGCGGTGGAGAGAGTGTTTTTTGTAAGTTCTCAAAAATGCCTTGTATCGTGGCCTGGAGATTGTTTATTGAAGCTACGATCACGTCTGAGGTGTCGCTTTTTGGGGTTTCTTTAGGCGAATTAAATTGTTTATTTGTTGAAACCGCGTCTAAAGTTGTTTTTTCATTATTCTCAGTAATTGACGCGTCTTGATCAGGATCTACATCGGTAACGGTATTCATTCGCGTTCTTGATTTAGTGTAATTCTGATTTTGCGTTTTCAATTTACTCGGTTGTTCTGGTTTAGGTGGATTACAAGCATCCATAATCGATTGCCATGCGCCAACGCGTTGGTATAACATTGAATAAGTATTAATACGTTCTTCCGCAAATTTAAATAAGAATTTGGAATTAAATTTTTGGATAATAATTTTTACTTGTCGGCTTTCGGGTAATGGCTCTTCTAATTGAGCAAACGCGCTTTGCATTCGATTAATAAATACAGCTCCCTGTTCATCGTCAGCTTGTCGATATGAATAGATTTCCTGTAAAAAGGTTTCATCTGATTGGTGAGTTTGTCATACTTTGAAGTATGTTTTATAGACTGACCAGTCGACAAATAAATGCTCATTCTGATAATACCAGTCTAAAATATTACCAGTTAAAGTTAAAGCTAATACTGGCCTAAAGTTGTCCAAAGGTATATCATTACTGACCATTCGCCGTTCTAATGTCTTAATAAATTTGTTGGCGTCTAACTTTACAGATGAATCGCGCGGAGGGAAAAATACATTCCATGATTTCGCAGTTCGGCAAATGTCATTAGTCCGTAAGGGTGCAACTGTACTCAGGTACATGTACGAGGGAGCAGCGCTTGGGACTATGCCTGGAATAGTATATGTGTATTGTTGTGTCTGTGACGCAGGCACATGGAAAGAAGTGATCGGTGCTGTATAGGTGTGTGTCACATGAGGTTCAGTAGTGTGTGACTGTACGTGTGTGCTTGGTACGTAGTATGGCACCGGTGGTGCTATATAAGTTTGAGTTATATACGGCAACGTGGTGTGTGATTGTACATGAGTCGCTGGTATATGCTGAGGCATCGGCGGTACGAGTGATGGGGCAAGCGGCAGCGGCGCATACGGTAAACGCGCAGCCCCACTGAGCGTCGAGCTTTGTACTGCAGAGAAGGGAGGTATACTGGGAGGAGGAAAGCGAGGTGCTGGCGGCACGGAGTAATTTCCCGCTGAAAAATTTGAACTAGGGAATAATTCTCGTGGCTGAAATGCGTAGGTGTCATTGGCAGGATTAGTATTATTATTTACTGTGTCGGACATCGTTCTAGCTAAAGTGCTAGTGAAGGGTGGCATTAACTGAAGATAGGCGGCTTTCCAAGCCTCTGCTTCAGATCTTAGTTGTTTAACTACTTCTTCAACGGTTTGCATAGCAGTATTTGTATTTTCAGGGTTTTGTGCTCTACTTGTATTATTATTATTATTTGAATCTATCGAGTCTAATGAATCGTGTACTCGACTTGTATCATTACCGCTTGTATCTGCGGGGTTTACTAGGTCTTGTACTCCACTCATGTTATTATAAACTGCTTGAGCGGGATCATTATTGTTGTAACCGGTACTGTTGTGTAGGTCGTTTCGTAAATTGTCTAGTCCAAGTAAATCGTCTGATAATTGTGGATGGCGACTTGAACTGGGGGCTTGAGTCGGATTAAAATTTAATAAATTCTAGTTAGATACCACTGGAATAGGATTTTGTGGGATCTGATTCGCATTACTGCTGACGGGTGCCGGAAGTCGATTCGTTGGCGTACGAAGAAACATTTTGGATAATTAATATTAAATCTTATTTAATTATTTTCCGAATAGATTAAATTTTCGAGGGTATTATTTTATAATGACACACCTGACAAAGAATTTTAATCCTAAACCATCTCGGTGATGCATTCAAAATTAATTTTATAATCCCGAATTTTATTTAGTGAGTATTCGATACTCGGTGTTATTAATTTAATCCCTAAATTTTAATTTTAATATTATTAAGTTGTATACTCGTAATAAATAATATTAATATTATTATTATCATTGAAATTCGAACTGCAAGGTTAAATAAAATAAATTATTTTAACGGCGATATTTAATTTTAATAATAAGATATTTTGACTAAATGTTTATTTTCAAGAATAAAATTAAATACGAGATTTAGTTTCGATGGTAAAATACTTTCTAATATTTATTTTAGATGAAAGATTTAGTTCCGACTCGACCGGACAAAAGATTTGTTTGTTTTGTAGGCAGAGCGTGCAACGTGTTTATGACTTGCGACCCAGCACACAAAATATACTTGACAATAGGCTTATAAAGATCTGTATACTGATAAAGTTATTACTAAAATAATTTTTCTAAGTTTCCACTGAGAGCACTTCTCAGCCAATACAAAGTAAATAATATCGGTATAAATGTCTTTACAGCAATTAGGATTTTATAATTTTAGTATTTATACGTACAATAGAAATATTTTTAATTTATGACACCCAAAACTAAATGAATTGTCATGAAGACATGAGAATTTTTTTCAATTCAGAAATTACTTTTAGGATTAATTATAGGATAATTTAAGAATAATTTGAACAGCGTCCCTGTTCGAGCGCCATTGAAACACTAAATTTTTCTTTATTTAAAAATTTAATTATTTAAGTCACTAAGTCCTCACGGATAGGCAAATAATCACTTAAATTTCATAAAATGGGATACGCTGCTCTGGGATGTTCCGCTCCCTGACTACTGAATGTGTTAATCTTTTTATGATGATTTTATTCTTTCGACAAAAGTTCTCACCTGAGCCAGTTAATTTATTTTACTTACTTACAATATTTTTGCTGCAAAGATGACCCTTTATTCCTTGACTGACCCTCTGATAAATTATAAATAATAGTGGTAATAGATGTTGATAGTCTCAACAATGAATGATGATCGGCGACAAGGATTATTATAAAAACTAGATTTTACTACACCAATTCAACACTTTAAACAAAACTTATAATATCTCGGTAACGCAACTAACGAAATATTTATAAAACAGAATACTTATACTTAAAATTTGTAACGGATAATTTTTGCGGTTTTGCCACGTTCGGGGCAATTCGTGCGCCTGCTACCTTCCTCGTACCTGGCTACCGTTTCTCAGGTTCCATACTCCGAAATGGGCAATCCACGCGCTGCAGCCTTCCTTGGATATGACTCCCGTTTCTCAGATCCCCTCACCGACTGTCGGTAAATGAACCAAAAGTCCTAACACTGGGTAACACCGCGCGACAACAGCTAATTAACCGACAGAAAACGGTAACAAGCAAAACAACTATAGTTTCAGTAATTGCAACGTCCCCCTTGCTCGAATCTGAAGCTCGCCGAATTCCAGGGTCAAAAGGGGGTTGTCATCGATATACAAACCGAAATAAAGCCAAAACAAACTCACTTAAATGTAAATAATAGATATATTAATAAATCTAATGAAATAAATCCGAATTTTCAAACAGGTTATGATAAAGACAAAATAAACAATTTATTCATCAAAATCAATTAAATAAATCAATGAAAATAAATTACAAGTACAACAAAACACACGTAGTACGATTTTAGGTTATATTAAACCCCAAAACTAAATCAAACAAAAATACAAAGAAAAACGATTTCAAACTATAATCTTACATCGGTAAACGCACGCGTACCTTCCGTCAGTAACGAAGATCCGATCAAAACTGGTCTTTACAAAAATAAAAATCCTCACACACACTCTCACTCGTCGTGAGCGTCGAAATCGCAAACTAACTGGCAAAAGCTGGTTCCCCGCTTCCCCTGGAGACTAGCCGTCACCCCTGGGCCTAAACCTCTAACCCGAGAGCGAATGGAGAGTATCCTCTTCGCCCCTACCTACACTGAAGTTTTGACAGAAAGTCAAAAATCCAGGGAAGTCAAAATCTTGTTAAGAGTTCAAAAGGTACTTACCAATGTTCTAGGCGAACCAAGGTAATGTCCCTCCAGGTGTTATTGTTGGAAGAGTATTCACCACAAATAACACTCTGTCACAAGACTTCCTTTTTGCCGAGCCAAATTTTGGCGTTTATCATTTTTCCCCTAACTCTCTTGTAACGAACCGGAAGGGTCGTTTTAGACACCTGTCCGGTGTCCTCGAACTAGCATTCAAAAATAATTATTTATTATTTTAATCGTTATTTCCTTCATTCTCTATCCATTCGTCTCGCCAAATTCTAAGTTTTTTTAATTTTCTCTTTGAAATTTAAATATCAGATGCATTCATTCAATTCAACAGATTAAATAAATTTCCATCAGAATACATTTCCATACAAAATCCTCGTCAGAACTTATAAAATTTCTTACATAAATTATTTTCACAAAATAATTAATTTCCAAAAATTATTTTCCATACAAAATAATTTTTGGGACTTAGAACAAAATTATTAATTGTATATTTCGAATTTTATTCGAAATATTCAATCAGTAATTTATTTCAGATAATTTCAATTTTTGTTCTCTGAAAGAATAAAAATTATCGTACCATGGTTTCGCTTATATTAGCTCGGCGATTTTTACTGCAAGTGGACACGCGACGCCATATATCCAACGTCATTGAACGAACAAATAATTTTAACTAAAAGAAATGTTTCATAAACAATAATAATACTGAACAGAATTATTTACAAAGTTAAATCAATTTTTATATCAAAGAAAGTCGGACCGTCGAGTAGGTAGCCACTGTCGCTCCCCTCCTTGTCCCGTCTTCCAAGCCCTACTCCTCAGCTGTCTCTTTCCCGAAATCTTGGTCATAAATTATAGCTGATGGAATAGTAACAACAGTGAACGTGGTGAGTAATCACCTAATATAAAAATGATAATGTTAATAGAAAATTATAAAGAATATTATATTAAACAATAAACTTTTAGATTAATTGAGATTTTGGTGAGTAGTCACCTAATAGTAGTATAGTAGTATGTAAATTTTTTTGACTATGAAAAACCTAGCGTGGTGGTTAACACCGGGGGATAGATCGAAGTGTCGATCAATGCTCAAGGTTTGAGGTTTGTAACCGTTTTTTCCCCTCCTCGTGTCGTCCTGTGACGTCACAGGAGCTACACATTAATTTAGCGAGCGTCGGTAACGAAAATTTCGGGTGGTAGTTCGCCAGGCTGATAAAATCGGGACATTTGTAGTGTCTCAACACATTCATTGAACAGCTGCAAATACTTAATGCAAAGAAGAATATATAGCCTGGCTTTCGCCTACCTCCGAAAAGGCCATTTCCTGGGCTCAAAAGAGCTATACACGCACGTATATTTGTCCTACCCTCACATAGGAAATACACAGCCAAGTTTGCTGGCAAGGAAAAACCCTGTCCTCAAGCATTTACGCTATCATAGGACAGATGTGAATTGAGTTGATTTTAATGTCAATCTGTTCTCGTACTTAGTTAACTGTATCAACCCATTCAACGACTGCGTTAGCCTGATCGGTAATATAATAACAACCCGACCAGTTACCAGCGGGGCCCATGCGGGGAGGTGCAGCCGTAAGACCTGTTTGAGCCGTAACATCTATCCCCCCTTACAAGAGTCTCGTTCGTTCGTTCTTCTGTCTATCCTAGTCCCCGAATCTTTGAGCTTACCTGCGTTGCCAAATTATTTTGACAACGTCACGAGGCCTTGCTCAGAATGACCTAATGCAATATAGCGCCATCTCTGAGTCCAAGCAGGAACCTTCTAAAACACTGATCAAGCCGCCAAAGCTAAAGTTACCAACATCTACTACCGCGCCAAACTCAAAGAAACTTATTAGACAAGGCCGTCCAATAAATGTCGAGTGTCTGCGAGTTGTCAGGTCGTCTTCCTGCCTTTCAGCGCTTGTTCAACTCCACAAATTGTTATTACAAGTGAGGAATCAGATATGGATAAAATACTTGATGAAATTAAAGCGCTTAGAGCTGATAAAGAGGTTAACCAAAAGGAACTCACTGCTAAGATCATGCGAAACTCTACATTATTCATAGATGCTTGTGATAAAATTTCAACTAGTCTTGATAAATTCAGGGAGGAGTACCAACTTTCCAAAGTCAACTTTGAAGCCCGAATATCTGCCCTAGAGACCAATTCTGTAAAAAATTCCCAGGTCGAACGCCTACAAGAACTCTCTACTACCCTGGAAGCTTAAACCAAGACCCTATCGTCTTTAAATGAGGCTGTAATATACAAAAAACTTGAAGACATGACGCAGAAATTGAAGTACTTAGAAAAAGAGCGCAAGAGAAATAACATTGCTATTATTGGCCTTGAGCTACCAACCTTCAAACAAGCTGCTTATTTGCAAAACTTCTTAAAGGTGAAATTCAATGTTGAGTGCAGTTCTGACTCGATTAAATTTCTTGCAAAACGTATAATTGTAGACTTGAAATGCTCTGAAGTAAAGGCCACTGTAATGAAAAACAAAAAATGTGAGCCGTCACGGGACGCCTGGCAGATGTGAAACATCGACATTATTTTGTAAAATTAATATGCAGAAAAGAACAGATTATAATAGGAACTAAACAAGTCATAATGATAAAATAAAATATTACGATTTTTTTTTCCAGATAACGATGACTATTTATTGAATAAACGTTTAGTTTAATTAAATACAAAAATTTACGAATTTATTTCAAATCGTGACTACTTAATTCGTTTAATCAGTGACTTCGATAACAGTTATATCCGATGTTGCCTCTGAGGACGGTATTACTGTGACAATTGGTCGATGGTAACTGAAGTATGTTACAAAAGTATTGGACATAACATTATCAAGATATCTAATGAATACAGCATCTATTATTGTTCCGTATCTGGTGGTAGGTTCTCTTGGATTGTTATTAATTTGCAATTGAAATTCTTCTTGGAGAAACGTAATTAATGGCGTTGATTCATCTTTTGCAAAATTTACATTGAAATCCCCAGCTAAAATCAATGGTAGTTTGGATTAATTGGTTTTGAAAGTTATTGAACCTCTGTAACTGTACGGAAATAATCTCTCGTGTAAAAATGAAATGATGTAATTTATTTTTTTATTAGGAGAAATGTACACAACAATCATCATCAATTCACTTCCATCTTTTAGTTTAACGTGTGAAGCACATATATCGCCAATAGATGAACTTCTGTAGGGAGACATGAACTTCTGTAGCATTTTGAATTACTAAATCCATGTTGAATGTAGTAATATGTGAAGTATTGTTGTTTTTATAAATGGCAACTCCAGCGGCTCTAACATTTTGTCTCTTAAATTTAGCTATACAAAGAAAATTAGGTAAGTCAACTGATTCATCTGCAGGAAGCCATGTTTCACTTAGTAATAAAAAGTTACTCCTTTGACAAATAGAATCTTGTAAATCAGTAGTATGTTTTCTGAGACTTTGGCAGTTCAAAGTATAAATGGTTAATTTATTTCTGGAGTTTATAAATTCAGTGATCAGTCCTTGCAATGTAGTAAGTTTGTTTAGAGATAATCTTTTAAATTCTTGCTGTAAACTTGAAACTGATGGATCTACTCTTCTTCCATGATAAAATCTTAAATTATCCTGACTGTTACATATAAACAACCCTTCAAGACTTGTTACTCGTGTTAAAGCTATGTAAAGTAATGAAATAGGATGACTTTTACTATACTCATAGACCACCTCGTCATATGTAACTCCTTGAGAGCTTAAATAAAAATTAGTATATTCTGGTACTATTAGATTAATAAAATCTTACATAACATTAATAGTATGTCTTGTGTTTAACTGATCTTGGTGATGTCCAGTTTCAATAATAATATTTTATGACCCCTGTGATGATTGTTGGTTCTGAAATATTTATAAAAAATATGATCAAAATATACAGAAAAATTTTAATTGACTTCAATATATTAGTAAACTCAAGAATCTTAGCTAGTTATTTCAATATATTACTAAAGATCGTAAATTATAAATATCAATAATGAATGTTTCACTATAAATTCCACTATGATTAGAAAAATTAATTAATTTTTTAATGTTCATATTAATAACAAATAAGAAAAACATTCGTGCGCTGCACGCCATCAGCTGATTTTGAAATACAATTCTGTCAGTCTTAATAAATTTATTCTCTAAGCAATTGTTTTAATGCATTAATTTCAATAAGAATGAAATTAAAATTAATAATTAATTTAAAAACATTATATGCAATGAAATTTATGTGAATTTTAATCTACCAAGAAAGTAGATTTTACATTTACTGGCGCTCAAAACACACCAAATATACGCGTGCTTAATGCACAAATAAATGCATACTTTAATTATAAAAATATAATCAACTTACTGATGGCTTGATAGTGTGTCATAGTGTGATTTTACTTTCTTTGCAGGAGGCTGATCACTTTCACTCTCTAAATTATCACGGTCATACATTTTATTATCAGAAAAATGATTTGTTTTCAAGTAAAACACAGGTTATGTGTACTGTAGTAAACAACACTGTATACACTACGGAGTATACACTATAGGTATCCGAGCTTAGTGTAGTGAGAAAGATGGCTTAACGCCGGATCGAGTGGGAGAGAATCGCACAGTCGATTGCGCATGGCGACGCGTCGCCACACCGTTCACACTACTGCATATAGACTGTATATATATACCATCATATAGCGTGGCGACGCGTCGCCACGGCATGCGTCGCCACGCCAGAAATCTGTTTTACGTGCGGCTATAGATGTTTCACATCAAAAAGATAAACTCTCTGGTACAAAGATCTACGTTGAACCTGACCGCACCCCCAAAGAGTCACCGGAAGATTGGTATCTCAGAGATGCCGAAAAGCAACTAGAAAAAGAAGGTAGAAAAGTGACAAGGAAACGTAATAATTTGATTACAGATGATATGGTCTATCATTGGTGTTCTGTGGAAAACAAATTGTTCACACGAGTCAGTTATAATAATACAAGAAAATATCCTAACAATAATATGCCAATGGACACTTTGCCCCCCCCCCCCCCCGGAAAAAACTAACAAAATCCAGTAAGAATTACTCTACGTTGAGGATTACGTTTTGGAATGTTCGTGGGCTGTCAAATTCAGCTTTCTGTACGAACATTCACCCCACAAAATTATAGCGGTTTGCGAAACTTGTTGCTCTAAACAAATAATTCCAGGATATCTACCAAATTACCAAACTTCATGCGCGCTCGCCACCAGAGAACACAATCTTGGCAGGCCAAGTGGAGGTCTTCTTACTGCCATTGATAATAACTGCACCTCAGAATTACTAAATATTTCCCCATGGTGGCTGTTCAACAAAGCTAAGGCTGGGGATACAACTATGTTAATTGGATCTGTATATTTCAGGAAATGTTTAGATCTACACTATTTATTAGAATTGTTGCAGGACACGCTGGACCAGTTAAAAGCACAACAACACTTCGACTTACTTGTCCTTGGCGGAGATATGAACGCCAAAGTCGGATTAGTGGACATCTGGCCTGAGGAAATTTTTGAAGGTCTTTCATTAAACAGCTACATGAGTACAACAGACAACACCGTATGTGATAGAGGCAGAATTCTTACTAATTTTATAGCAGATAATAATCTTGTGCTTGTCAATGGAAGATCTTTAAGTGATTCGTCAGCACAGCCAACGTTTGATGAAAGAGGCACTTCAATTACTGATCTTATTTGGGTAGAAGCCTCCAGTCTGCATTATATTCAGGATCTAGAAGTTCTCTTGGAACCAACGCTCTCTAATCACAGACCTGTGTGTTTCTCACTCAACATATCTATAAATAACCATAATTCCTGCATGTGACCTCAACAGGCTAAAACAGTCACTATAATAAAATTGTCCAATGATTACAAGAATGACTACCAATTACAGTTACACTCAACTGAAATACCAATCATCTGTAATTTACAATCACAACAGATCTACGAACTGCTTCGCAATGCTATGATTAAAGCAGCTGATCAGACTGGCCTTCTTGTTACAAAAACCACTTCTGCATCTACATCTCCTCTACCAAATCCGTGGTTTGACACAAACTGCAAGGCAGCCAAAAGAAATCTACGCAAAGCCCTACGTACATATAAGGCCAGCCAATTCTCACCTGAGAGCAAAAACAACGTGACAGTATGCAAAAAAGCATACCGTGATATCTGTACTCATAGGAAAAAAACTTATTATCAAGACATTGAAGATGCCTTTGCTAACATTTCGAACCCAACAAAATTTTGGACTGCAGTAAGAAAATTTACCTTCAAGAGAAACACAGGTACGTCTATTCCAATTAGTACCTGGAACAAATTCTACGCCTCCATCTACCTAATACTCCATCTACCTGATGCAGTGTTTACTCCAGACCCATGGGACACTATATCGAACTCTTAGACGCTGAAGTTTCATATAACGAACTTGATGAGGTTCTCACATTGCTAAAAAGTGCAAAAGCAGCTGGACCAGACATTCTAACAAATGAGCTATTCCAGGACCTCACTGGACCCTGGAAGAATCTTTTAAGAACCCTCTTCAATAGAATCCTTTCTGAAGAAATTGTTCCTGAAAACTGGTCCAATGCGCTAATGAGTATGATCTTCAAGAAAGACGAAAAAACTGATCCAGCCAATTATCGCAGCATAGCCCTGGTTAACTCTGTGACAAAAATCTTGACTATAATCCTCAAGAATAGATTTGAGAAGTGGATGACCAAAAAAAAAATCCTGCCAGAATCCTAATTGGAATTTAGAAAAGGAAAAAGCTGTACCGATTCCGTTTTCATTCTCCATAGTGTAATTCAACTACAACTTAGACACAATGACGGGCGTGAAATATTTGATATTTCAGTAGATTGTAAAAGGGCTTTCGATTCTGTCCCTCACCATCGTCTATGGCAAAAACTACAGGAGAAAAATGCGAGTAGTAAATTTATTAACATTCTTATCTCCTTATATGAATCAGCATCTTTCCAAGTAAAATCTAACGGTGAGTTCTCAGACAAATTTAATGTATCCAGAGGTGTTCTGCATGGTGAGTCTTTAAGCGCTGATCTCTTCATCTTCTTTTTATGGAACTTCGAAGAGTTCTTCCAGAACCGCGGATTAATTGGACTGAACATCGACGTTGTGAACGATCTGATTCTTCTGCTATATGCTGATGACCCGACCATCTGCGCACATTCGCATGTTGATCTTTCTAGAAAGCTTAAAGCGCTAGCTGACTATTGTGCAATTAATGGCCTCGAAGTTAATAGTAACAAAACAAGTATCATGATATACAAAGCAGCTGGAAGACCCAGACATACTCCTGAACACTTTAGATACTATAATGGGCTACCCCTGAACATTGTCAGTAAGACAGATTTCTTAGGAGTCAAAATAGCTACGTCCACTTGCTGCTCTTAACTCAACGTTACTTAAAGCTAAATGTGCTTCAGGCCTCGCAATCTCGATACTATCCAAGGCTAAATGTGACTCCTGGGATGCCTATAATAAGCTATTTGATAGTCTAGTCACATCGGTTCTACTGTATGCCTTCCTTGCGTGGGGCTTACGATACCGTAACTCACCAGAAACTACCGAATGCTTCTTTTACAAAAAACTACTGTGCATTCCTCGTAAAACTGTTGACTGGGTGATTAGACTGTAATTTAACTTAACACCTGTGGCCCGGAGGGCCATGAAGCTACTTTGGACATGGCTCATCAAGAAACTAAGATCCGAAGAATCTAATCTCGTCAAAATCTGTTTACGTAGAACCTATGACTTGGCAATGGATACGCGCTCTGTCTTAAAATTCAACTGGGCAACCCAGCTCAGAGAGTTTCTTACTGAATGTGGACATGCTGCTCTATTCACCAACCTAGTTCCGGACCTTTGGGGATCTAAAACTGAGGAAGTGCTCGACAGGTACCGAGCTCTACTAAGAAACAATGATCTTGAAGCGTACAAATAATCATCCTCTGCCCAGCTAACATTCAATAGAACCAGAGTTGCAAATGATGCATTAAATTTCTTAAAGCATTAGCATTTTCATTGATCATTAAATTTAATTTACTGATGAAAAATATTTTCATTAAGGATTAAATCTAATTTTTAAATGGAAATAATTTTCGTTGACCATTAAATTTAATTTTTTAATGAAAAATATTTTCATTTATCATTAATTTTAATTTTCTAATTATAAATATTTTCATTACCCATTAAAAGTTCTTTTTTAATGGTGAATTTTACCATCGATCATTCGATTTAATTTTAATCAAAGTATTGTCATTCATAATTGAATGTAATAGTGTGTTCGGACCCCCTGCCCCGAGCGCATCACCATTTTTTTTACTCGAAACAATTTTATTTAAGAATAAGGAAAATTCGGATCAAGATGTACTGATTATCAAAACGATGTTATATAAAAAGGTAACTTTTTATACCCAATTAGTTAATATTAATTTTGAATGAAATTATTTTTCAAAAAAACATCTGACAGCAAATCGACTCTAGCCCTAGAGCGTTCGAATTTTGTTTACTTGCTCTATTTTTTCTTTATTATTCGCATTTTCTAAAATATGAGCTCTACTGATGTTGTGCTGATCGAGATCTTTCATTTGAGTATGCACATGCATTTTTTATAAATGTCCTATTTATCTAATTGATATACGTACTTATATGTCATGTATATCAAATATATCAATAATGCATATAGGTACTCTAATAAAAGGTCTCGGTGAGTATAACTTTAGGATGAACTTATATTTTTGAAAATGTTAATAATAAAGAAATGTGCTTGTTTCTTCTTAACTATTGACATTTTTCAAGATATAACCTCATGCTGATGTTATACTCATCGAGACCTTTCATTTTAGTACCCACATGAATTTTTCATATATTTATATATATTATATATATGTATTCTATACATATATATAATATACAGGGTGTCCCAAAAGTCATGGACGCCATTGTAGCATCTGATGAAAAAAATAATTCTGAGACGAAAAGTCTTTAGCCATTTTTCAATTAACCGCATAGATAATTAATTATTAATTAAAAATAACGTCTCTTTATTTGTTCGAAAGATAGCGCCAGTGTCCAGTCAATTATGTGCCAAACAAAGACACAGCTAACTGTATGACTAACTAGTTTCTGTAGCTAACGTAGTCACACATATTTACTTACACATTCACACGTGCAAGCGTCTTCGTTGGAACGCACTTGACTTGACACTAGTGCTCTCTCTCTAACGCATAAAAGGACGTTATTTTAATTAATAATTAATTATCTATGCGTTTGATTAAAAAATGGCTAAGGACTTTTCGTCTCAGAATTATTTTGTTTATCAGATGCTACAATGGCGTCCGTTACTTCTGGGACACTGTATATAAATATATGAAAAATTGATGTTGGTACTCAAATGAAAGGTCTCGATGAGTGTAACTCCAAGATGAGCTTATATCGTAGAAAATATCATCAGTAGACAAAATACGACGTCATTTTTTAATTATTGAAATTTTTTAAGATATAAGCTCATCCCGATGTTACACTCATTAAGAGCTTCCATTTGAGTACCCACATGCATTTTTGATATATTTTTCACATATACATATATATGATATTATATTAATTTATAAAATATATGAAAAATTGATGTGGGTACTGAATGAAAGCTCTTGATGAGTGTAATGTCGGAGTGAGCTTATATATTTAAGAATATCAATATTTAAGAAAGTACAGTGCATTTTAACAAAAGTCGATATGTAATTAAGCAAATTTTATTTATTCATCGTTGGCAATTCTCGGTGGTCATATAGTGACTGCAGGTTGCTAGTGTTTTATATTTTTCTACAACGATATCTACCGAACCATGCAATTAATCGATTTCGACGTTCTTTATAGCAATCGACGCCGATAATCAAAAGCTATAAATTAAATTACGACTACAATAACAATCCGACATTAATTGAAGAAACTATTTCAAAAAAATACTTTTTTTGAATTATTTCGAAATTTTTTTGAAGATTTTCAAAAATCAGGGTACAACTACTAACTTCTCGATTTTTTTAAAATCATTGATATTATAGCGGGAAGTTGAAAAATATTTCGATTAACAATTAAATTTAATATCTAATTTTAAAAATTTCTATTAATCATTAAAAAAAATTTTTAATTTTATATATTTCCATTAACCATTAAATTCAATATTTTAATTTAAATGATTTTTGCTGATCATTAAAAAAATATTTTTAATGATAAATATTTCCATTCACAATTAAATTAAATTTTGTAGTGGAAAATTTTGTCATTAAAGAATTGAATTTAATGAGTAAATGAAAATATTTTTCGTTAAAATTTTCAAGACTCTGAATAGAACACTATAAGACCATGAACCAGCCTATCTCCAAGCAAGAGACTCAATTTCAATCAAAAGTATCTTCGCCCAGCTGCGACTGGCAAATAGGTACATCTGCTACCTGACACTTTCAAACACCTCCTGCAAACTTGATCCAGCCAACATGTGTCTTCTCTGCAATCTCCAGGAATTAGATAACATAGAGCACTTCCTTATGAAATGTCCACTATATACTCCGTATAGAAACTTTTACATCAGCCAGTTAACAACTGACAACACAAACATAATTAATATTCTCAACTCTTATAATAAAAGAGAAATCTTGGCTGTCTATAATTATACAAGAATATATGTATCCTGTTCCGTAATTGGGCCCTGCAACCCTGACACCGGCCCCCAGAACTCCAATGCTGCGTTCTCCTCATCGCCTAACTCCAACCTTTTTTTGTGTTATATGACAACTGATACTCATTTACTTTCTTACTGGTTTTGTTTATTTTTCTGTTTTTATTTTGATTCAGTTTTAATTATGTTTTCTTGATTTATTTATGTCAAATTGTTCAGTGAACAGGCCCAGCCGCGATAAAGTCGCCCCTGGGGGACTCCCAATTTCACGAGCCGCACCTCTCTACCGCTAGTTCCCGCAAAAACTAACCGCCTATGAAAGCTTAGCTTGACATCATGCCATGGTGTGATTGGCTGATTGCTCAGCAGACATGCGCAATCAGCCGTCTTCCCCAAGTCAACGAGAAAGAAGACGCATTATTATTATTATCTTTCGCTTCCACGGTTTTCGTTGCAACAAGTCGCCATTAGTGTTACTTTACTTTCGCTTTTTGCTAACAAACCGCATTTCGCTTATTTAATAAGTTAATTTGCTTAAATTAATTCTCATTAACCCGCTTTAGTTTGTTACAGATAAATTGTGTTATTTGTAAAAATAATTCTCCGCTTTTCCAGTGTCGGCAGTGTGCTCAACCACGTGTCAACCGGCTTCGCTGTATTAATCACGCAGTGCTTTATTTATTCGCTTTCATTTAAACAATCCGCGAACTAACATATTAAATATAACTTGTATTTAGTGTAAATAAATTTATAGTGTTCATTTTAATAATATTTCTGCGTTTTAATTGAGATATCCAGACCAAAACCTGATCCTCCGCTTTCTCGCATTTTCAACATTTTACACAAATACTAATATAATAATTTAAAGTGTATTGCCCTTGGCACCTCTTGCTAAAAGATGTATTTTACTCTTAATGCAAGTATATTAAATAAAAAAATAAAATAAATACTTCCTGCTAACAAAATCAATGATTTTTGAAAAATCGGGAAGTTATTGGTTTTACCTCATTTTGCAAAAATCGAGGTTTCAACAGATCTCGACGTTTTGAAGCCCTAAGAAGCTTTCCTGACTATTTTTACGATGATGTCCGTACGTCTGTATGTGTGTATGTGTGTGTGTGTGCGTGTGTGTGTGTGTGTGTGTGTGTGTGTGTGTGTGTGTGTGTGTGTGTGTGTGTTGATGCGCCAAAAATAGATGAACTTCTTTTGAAGTAAAAGTTTCACTGTTCGAAAGACAAATTTCAGATGGAGAACTTAAAAAATTGCACAACTGTAATTTCTGAGATAAATTAGTAGACATTGTTTCTTGTATCATTAGCAGAATTTCTTCTTAGTCAGATGTATTGTCATTTGAATTTCGAGAAATATTCTCCACTGGATCATTTTCTACGAATGAATCCTTGAATCAGAAATCTGGATTGTTATTTTAAGGAAACGACATTTATGGATATGTTGGATAGTCATTTTAACAATATTTTTTTCTCCGTGCATTTACAAAGTTCTTCGGGTGTCTGAATTTGGTCATCAGTCGTTGGCTAAAGGTTGACTCGACTGGCATTTTGATTTCTAAAAAACTCTTGGACTCTATCTTCAGCAGCTTTCAGTAAAAAGTGGCCTTTATTTTCATGAGGAATAAATAAAATATCATCTTGTTGTACTTTTTTTTTCATCTTCTTTATCATGTATGTTGATGCGCTACAAATATTTACAATTTTTTCTGTTGACCAACTTGATGGTAGTATAGATAATATTTGCATTTTATTATTATTGAGAATAACAAAATTAAATAATTATTTTCCTTAACATCAACCGAAGTTTAAAAAATAAAAAAAATTTTTTTCCAAATTCAAAAATTTATATCTTCGAAAAAAAAAACACCCACTTGAAAATTTCAGGATATTTTAAGATTAGTAAGAGGTACTCTGTCAAAAAAAATGAGCCAAAAATTTCATAGCAGGCTTCGATTTTTACGATTTTTTAAATTTCAAAATTTTCCCACTTTTTGATTTTTCAAAAATTTTACCCAAAAAAAAATTTTTTCATAGGCCTAAGTATTCCCTTTAAAATTAACTTTAGTCCATACCTGTAACTATAATAGTTTTCGAGATATTACCAAAATAAATTTTAAAAACCTGAAAATGGTGAAATTTTGAATTTTGCATAACTTTTCGAAAAAAAATGTTTTAATTTTTTTCTTTAGCACAACTTTGTTTTATGAAAAAAGCAAACTTGTGACCAAATTTCATCCTAATCAGAAGGGGTCGATTCCAACTATTGGTCGATTTGATATGGAAGGACCCATATCAAATATATAAATACATACATGTATAAACTTTTGAACCATATGCATTTTCTGAATCCGCTCGACGAACTGAGTCAAAATATAGCAAAATTTTTTAAAAGTTCCGTCATGAGGAGTAATGCAATAGTTAGATTTTTATGAAATCTACTAAAAAAGTGCCGAAAGGTCAATTTGTGAAAACGTTGTAGCAATAAAAAAAAGAGCGATTTTTTTTTAATTTGTAACTTTTTTTGGGTTGGGTAAAAAAACGTGAAGAAATTCAGAAAAATGCATTTGGTGGGATAGAAAATGATAAAAAAGTTTCAGCGAAATCGAAAGGACTGAGGTCAAAACCTCGGTGATTTGGCATGGAATGCCCCGTATACAACCGACATCAATGTTATTCTATCGAGAATTCTCAACAGATCCCAACAAAATTTAGTGTATATATTCCTTAGACAATCAGCTTGCATGAGCCCCAAAAAGGGCGAAATTCGTCAATAAGTTTAGAAATGGTAGCTCTTCGAAATTATCAAAATAGTGAAAATCACGTTTTCTGTGACTTCATTGATGTATAACTTTCGATTGAAAACAGATTGTTAATTTTTGATGAATTCATGTGAACGCTTATGAAATCACCTTTAATTTGACGGTTATAACTTTGACATTTTGACCATTTTTAGTTATTTTATCAAAGTTAAGACTGCAGTTGAACCATTTTCAGGCAATATTGGGATAAGATGATAATTTATTCTGTGAAATCTACCTTCCATTTAGGGTGTAGCCGAATGGCGTTTTTTTATCCTGAAGTTGTTAAGACTAAAGTTTTGAAGCTTCACAATAATTTTTTTTAAATCCTCGATCCAATTTTTTTTTAGATGCAACTCGTTAAAAATGACTGAAAAATTTATTTTTTTTTGTTTGCTGAATTTTTTAGAAGTATGTATTGTTTTTAGTTTTGACCTAGACGTTTACAAGGTACAGTAAAATACACAGATTATAGTATGATTAATATGTTTTGATCGTTAATTCTCACTTTTTACACTTTCGAATTTACAACATTCCTATACTTACGCGAGAAATACCTCTTGGGATCCAAAGTGGCTGCTTTTAGAAATTTCAAATAGTTAAAATGATGATTCAGTGATTCATATTTTTCTTAGCTTTTATATTTTTTCTTTATCAGCAATTATATCTTGCTATTGCGCTTAGTATATCTTAATGTCACAATTTAAACAATGTAAATTTAAGCAATCAATTGCTTCTTTTTCAAAACAGATGCAATGCTATACTAACCGCATTAGCAAGGGACAATTGATAACTTATAACAATTTGATTAGGCAGGGATGGGTAGTCATGCGTAGCTGACAGTTTCGTACACAATTTACGTAAAATCCGTTAATTACGATATTTTGCTTCGATTTTAGTGTTACCTAGCTACATTATATTAAAAATTGTCGTATTTAAAATTTTAAATATTTTTAAGTATTGTATCGGGAATTGATTTAGTTAAATTATCTAACAATGAGTTTATTTGAAAAAAAAATGTATCAATCATTTTTAAAAGATAATAATTTTTGTAATTAAAAAAGTAAATTGTAAAAATGCTGCTCTGTGTTTGAAGTACAATTATCAATCAAAAAATACCACACAGATTCGATTCCAGTCACCGGTAAATAATTTTATAATTAAAATTTATCAATTTATGGATTAAAAAAATTTCACTATCTCATTATAAATAATTAATATATTTGATTTTTTCTGTACAACTTCAGAAATACATGTGGATGAATAAAGTCAAATCATTATTTATATTTTTATAGACGCAAGGTGCATTGGCTAAATAGATCTCTGATGTGTCTTCCTACACTGAAAAAAAAATTCACTTGAATCAAGAAAAAAATTCTTAAACCAAGAAAATAATTTTGAAGAGTTTCATTGTCTCGAATTACGATGAAAAATTCTTGGGTTAAGGGGTTACATCTACTTGTAAGTCCGAAAAAACGAGTTTTTTTTTTTGTGAATTTGTTATGAAGAGGCTTTTTATTGAATAAATACATAGAATAAATGTACATATAGCGAATTTAATTAATTTTAAGAAATCGCGATGTATGTAATAAAATATTGGGTTCCGTTGTTCCTGTTGTAAATCTCTTAGAGGATCTTCCCAAAAAGGTAACTGTCGGTGAGGAAGATATCTCTGAACGAAATTATCTGAAATAAAAAAACCCAAAAGATTTATTTTTAGAATAGATGAATGCAGGTAATTGTCGACGGAATAGTCGAAATTTTGATTTTTGACAAAATGGCGGCGTTGTTTTTCAAGAAAATTTACACTTTTAAGTGGCTTAAAAAATCGAAATTATTGTCAGAAACCTTATTCCTTCGATCGTTATCTGAAAAAAGTATCCAAGAATATCGTGTGGAATTTTCAAGCCGATCGGTCGAGCCGTTTCGGAGAAATTTTTCCCACTTAATTTGAAAACACCGTTTCGAGAAAAACGCGATTAAAGTTTTAGGAACTATTTAAATGAAGTTAAAAAAAATTTTTTCCAACTTACATCGATTCATCTATTCCAGGGCCATAAAGGGAACCTGCTTCATCGTTTGCTTATAATACAGCCAACTGTTGCTGTCTACGTGACATTCTCCCCTCGCGTGTGCTTCCTTGCGCTCTTGTCAGAGATCGAGATGCGCTCTGCGTCCTCTTTTTCTACACAGGCATGGACATTAGGCCCAATCGATAGTCTTAGTGCATTCATAAAATATAGAAGAAATGTTTTTCCTTCATTGAACATGCCGGCAGCAAGATAAGCAGCGATTTCAACGATCTTAGAGCCACATGGGTTCATTATTGGACTTATTCTCCATACTAGTTGATTATAATTTCCATTATTGTTTTGCGTAAAACTACCAACGCATCTTTCTAATAATTTTTCATTAATCAGATCTGTCTAAATTGAAAGTAGAACTTCAGGCATTTATGAGGCATTTTGATACACAAAACTCTACACACTGACAAAATAAATAGAAGACTTGCACGACTTGACAACGTGGCAGTTCATTTTAACTGACGAAATTTACTTACTTTATACCTATAATTTTTAAATACAGCTTTCAGGTTTAAAATAAACTTTTTATATTGTTTTTTTTTTTTTAAAGAAAAACATTATAAAAACTATGGACAAGGGCATAGGGGTGATAAGAAGCAGTTGCTACTCCGATTTATGCTCTGCCTACTTTCAAACACTTGATGTCTTTACAAACACGCTAATTTCTCCAAAACTATTTGCCGGATTAATGTGAAATTTTCGGACAATATTCTCAAATATCTGTACATTCAATATATGCAAAAAAATTGATTTTTTCAAGATTGCAAGTGGATATAACCCCTTAAGTAAAATTTATTTAAACCAAGAAAAATTTCTTAGTTTAAGAATTTTTCAACTCAAATTAAGAAAATTAAATTCTTCCAAATTATTTACTTGATTCTAGTAAATTCCTTTTTCTATATATAGAAGCTGCTCCAAAATCAATTCAGATTTTTTATCTGAGGTACCGGCGGGTAATAAGGCCTAGATAAGAGAGATTTTGAATAAAATCGAAAATATTGCATTTAATCATCGAAATGTATCATTAATCTTTATTTTAATATATTAGCCATAAAATATAATGAATTAATGGTAATTTTTACCCAGTGTGGCCAGATCGTGCGATTTTTTTACCCCTTCTCTAGCGTCGCGCGCGCCCGGACACAAGTAAACGCTGTATATCTGTAAGTCGGAAAGCCGAGCGGAGCCGAGGAAATCCGAGATACGTCGACAAATCGAAGGGAATGAAGCCCCTGCCACACGAAACAGAGAGATAACTCATACAACAGTTGCTCTCTGTTCGTGTGAAATTCTCAGAACTCTATCTAAGCCGAAATATCCCGAGTTGAAAAAATTAACTTACATGAACTTAACTACTATACTAAAACAATTGATGTAAGCTCATGTAAGTTCATTTTTTCGACTCAAGATCCATCGGGAAAAATAATGCTGTAAATTTTATTGAAACAAATAAATAATGTTTTTGTTTACAACAAATTAATTTAATTTTTTTTTTATATGAAAAATAAATTTTTTTCTTAATTAAAAATTATCATCCCGGGTGAAGCAGTGAGTAAAACAGTCACCACTATTAGGATAGCCAACGTAGAGCAGGATTCCTTTGTAATCACCTTATCAAAGGGGCTCCACTCGGTTCAAGCGATAAATCAAGTCTCCTATGAAGCAATTAAAAAAACTTTAAAGGAAGCTACAATACAGTACTACACCTTCACCCCTAGAGGTGCTAGACCTAAATCGGTTCTCATAAAAGGAATCAGTGAAGATTTCTCGCCAGCACAGGTAACTGAAAACTTAAAAAGTAAAAATATCCCGTCCGTTGAGATATTAAAAGTTTCCGAGTTTAACTTTAAGGGTAAGGATAATAAATCCTGGAAGGCACTTTTAAAAGAACTTTTCAAAATCAGAAATATCCTTTCACTAAAAGCCAGATGGGAGCGTCTTCGCAAAAATAGAGTTCTCCAGTGTCTAAAATGCTAAAGAATTAGGGACACTGCTGCAAATTGCGAGATGGAGTTTAGATGTGTAAAGTGTGGAGAGTCGCACACGCCTGGACAATGCCCTCTGAAAGATGAAACTACTAGAAATAAATTCAGATGTGCTAACTGCAAAAAAGTTGGACACCCAGCTAATTATGCTAGATAATAATTCATAAAATTCGCTAAAGTAACAAAAAATTCCTGACTTACTAACATTATACGCTCGTTTTACGGTCGTTTCACTTATAGACTATTGTGCATCCACCACCGAGTTACGGTTTTTTAACAATATATATGTTTTCGAATGACTGTCAAATGATAGGCGATCAATTGATGATCTACGATTTTTGCTTAGGTAAAAAATCGGGGAAACCAAGTAAAAATTTGGTTTTTTGAAGAGTAAAGTATTATAACTATACAGAATAAAAATCTTAAAGTAATAGAGAAAAACTTTCATAACGATACTCGTCGTTCACTGTCAAACGACGGTCGTTCGATAGTCAAGCGACGATCATTTATCGATACTGTGAATTCACGGTGCATTCACCGTCGTTTTACGATCCCATTATCGTGACCACAAATCCGCCAGGGTAGAAAAGATATAAATTAGAAAAATGGCAAATGACATTTTTCTGCCGATTTCTGCGTAGTTGCTTAAGGAACACAAAAAATTTTGCAATGGTACTTAAAGAGATAATGAACACACCTCCATTGCTCGTACTTCACTTATATAACTGTATTTATCTACAGATAGATAAGTATTTGTTAAGTCGTGAGTATTGAAGAATTGAAACAGCTTTTAATCAATGGTGCCAAATGACAATACATAAATCTTTTTGTATATTGAAGCACATGAAAGTAATAATTTAAAGACAACCAATGGTTTTACATTTATCATGTAAGGTATGACCAAATAAGCAGAATCGCTCTTATTTAGACGAAGAATTTGTTTATCTTATACCACTTCAAATTTTATGTTTTAGCACTGAATTTCTAGCCAAAGTATTAGCAATTATGCTTACTTGGCTTTGTATGCGATGATAATCTCGACCATCCAATTTAATCCCTGACGGATCCATATTACGGTAGAATGCGATAAAGCATGGTATAGTTACGGAAAAGTACGGTGCAGTACGGTAAATAACAAATACGATAAATACAAATTAAGTAAGTTACTGTATTTCTATGATGAAGTACCGTATTTGCACTGTGAGATACCTTAAAAATACCTTATGTTGGACGGTACTCCACCACCCGAGATACGAAATACTTCATCGTATTTTCACTGTCATCTACCGTATTTTAACCGTAATGTATTTATTTAACCCGTAATCTACAGTAGCTTTGAGGTTTAACCACTGTAATCTACGGTAGCTATGCGGTAAATTTACCGTAAATCTACCATGAATCGGATCCGCCAGGGACATACATCACGGTTATAGAGTTTTTATCTGATTGCTATCAAGTTACGAAAGATAATTCGGCTGAAATGAAAAAATTACAAGTTAATAAATTTATATAAAAATGTGCTCACATCATGAGAAGATAAGTCATTAATTTTTCCAGGTGGCCCAGGCGGACCTTGATCACCTTTCAAACCAGAGGCTCCTTGTTCGCCAGGTTCACCTTTTTGACCTTGTTGTCCTTCTTGTCCTGTCATACCAACGTCACCTTTATCCCCTTTCAAACCACTTGGTCCAATCGGTCCACGTTCTCCAGGTGGTCCCGCAGCACCCTACAAGCACAATGAATTATAAAGTTTTTGCATACAAAACTTAATCTCTCAAATAATTTTGTTAAGCCAACTTATTGATGACTAAAATTTTAATTTTTATGGCACTCGTGTTAAGATTAGGAGGCAAGTGAAGAGATACGGAATGATAGTGTAGAAGTATAGAAAATCAGACTCGCAGGACGTACGAGAAAAATTATAATACGTTGAGACACTACAAATGCCTCGGTCTCTCCAGTCTGGCGATCTAACTCCCGAAATTTTCGTTGCCGAGTTTAGCTCAATAAATCATGTCTCCCGTACCGTCACAGACGTGGTCTGAACGACGAAGGTGTTGAGGGGGTTCCTTTTCCTTTGTCCAGGAGAACCAGTCTCTGGCGTTTCCAGATGGTGGAAAACGTGCCATCGGGATCGGTGGAATGCCGTCGGGACTGGGTGCTTTTCCTGGTTTGAAGGAGTAAGCTGCGTCTTGCAGTTCTTTTGTTGTGAAAGGTGTGACTTCACCGTTAATCGTAAAGTGCCTTTTTTTTCGCAGCGGGTGTTTGGGAAACAGCTCTGCTACAATGTTCTTCGTTATGGTAGAAGGTTTAGGTGCAAGGAGAGAATTTTATGGTAAACACTATCATCAAAGTATTGTAAAAAGCTTAAAATACTTTAATAGTAATGAATACTATCTTTTATTATTATAAATACGATATAAATTATTACAGTTACCACCAATATATTAATTTTTATCATCTGTTATATTATTATAAGATTGTATTTTCAACTATCTAGGATAATTTGATTAAATATCTTTATAATCATTTTTAAAACCAAATTAATAGTTTCTACAATCTTTGATGATAATTATTACCATCAGAGTTTATATTTCATCAAATTGATATTTATATTAAATAAAAGTCATTTCTAATATTAATTAGAATAAAAAAAAATTAATTTTAATTTTCAGTTTATGTCCACCACCACATTATTATTATTATTATTACTAGCAACCTTGCAGTTGCTATGTGACTGTTGTGACTTATGAACTATAAATAAATAAAATTTTGCCTCATGAAATAATGAGTTTTTTTTAAATTGCACTGTGCTTTTTTAACTATTGACGTTTTTAAAGATATAAGCTCATCCCGATGTTACACTCATCAAGAGCTTTTATTTGAGTACGCACATACATTTTGATATATTTATTATATATAGATATATATAATATATATAAATATATAAAAAATTGATGTGGGTACTCAAATGAAAGGTCTCGATGAGTGTAATGTCGGGGTGAGCTTATATCTTTAAAAATGTCAACAGTTCACAAGATACAAGGTTATTTTTTAATTATTGATATTTTTAAAGATGTAAGCTCATCCCGATGTTACACTCATCGAGAAATTTCATTTGAGTACCCACATGCATTTTGATATATTTTTCATATATATAATATATATATAATATATATATATATATAAATATATGAAAAAATGATGTGGGTAATTAAATGAAAGATCTTGATAAGTGTAACATCGGAATAAGCTTATATTATAAAAAATGTCAATAGTTCACAAGATTCAAGGTCATTTCTTAATTATGTATCTAGAGATAGAGCATTTTCGAATGCAGCCTGAATACTTATCATCATAAATTGACTATTAGTAAGAATGATATGAAACCATAAAAAGGAATAACTCCAGGTCAAGACTTTTTGAATGATACCAAATTTAACCATAAAAAAAACACATTTTATCATATAAATACCCTGGCCACAAAATTCTGCTTATACTCTTAGTAATATAGATTACATCGGCCCACAAAAAAAAAAAATTGTCAGTACTTTTGACGGGACCCGTATATCTTTATGTATTTCGACCCGCTGAATCCGAATTTGAAATCAGTTTGACCCGTACACCGTCAAATTTTCGAGAAAACTTTGAAATACCGAAAAAAATGACGAAAATCGGTAGTTTAGGCGATTTAAAATGATTTAAAATTTTTTTTTGTGAATTCTATAAATCTTCACAGCATTATTTATATTTGTAAAAAATGCTTGCCGTAAGATGGACGGTGTGGCTTAATGTATATAGAATAATCGAAAAAAAATTTAGTATAGATCGGATAGCTCAAATGGTAGAGTAGCCGACATGTCTTCGGAAGGTTCTGGGTTCGAATCCCAGTCCGAGCTATCTAATAATTTTTTCTCGCATATTCTATAAACTCACATTAAGATGATCCTGTCCACATTCCTTTCTCAATCCTTTCCTACCAATATCCTGTTACGTGAATGTGGAACGCTTCACGTAATAATTACCGTAACTCCTATTCTTTCCCGCTTCACCGCATTATTTATATTTGTAACTATACAATTAATAAGAATATATTATATTTATATAATTTATATTTGTTATATTTGTAACTATATAATTAATAAGAATATATTACATTTACAAATATAAATAATGCTCTGAAGCGGGAAAGAATAGGAGTTACGGTAATTATTAGGTGAAGCATTCCACATTCACGTAACAGGATATTGGTAGGAAAGGATTAAGAAAGGAATGTGGAGAGGATCATCTTAATGTGAGTTTATAGAATATGCGAGAAAAAATTATTAGATAGCTCGGACTGGGATTCGAACCCAGAACCTTCCGAAGACATGTCGGCTACTCTACCATTTGAGCTATCCGGTCTATACTAAATTTCCTTTCGCTTATTCTATATACATTAAGCCACACCGTCCATCTTACGGTAAGCATTTTTACTAAAGGTCTCGATGAGTGTAATGTCGGGGTGAGCTTATATCTTTAAAAATGTCAACAGTTCACAAGATACAAGGTTATTTTTTAATTATTGATATTTTTAAAGATGTAAGCTCATCCCGATGTTACACTCATCGAGAAATTTCATTTGAGTACCCACATGCATTTTGATATATTTTTCATATATATAATATATATATAATATATATATATATATAAATATATGAAAAAATGATGTGGGTAATTAAATGAAAGATCTTGATAAGTGTAACATCGGAATAAGCTTATATTATAAAAAATGTCAATAGTTCACAAGATTCAAGGTCATTTCTTAATTATGTATCTAGAGATAGAGCATTTTCGAATGCAGCCTGAATACTTATCATCATAAATTGACTATTAGTAAGAATGATATGAAACCATAAAAAGGAATAACTCCAGGTCAAGACTTTTTGAATGATACCAAATTTAACCATAAAAAAAACACATTTTATCATATAAATACCCTGGCCACAAAATTCTGCTTATACTCTTAGTAATATAGATTACATCGGCCCACAAAAAAAAAAATTGTCAGTACTTTTGACGGGACCCGTATATCTTTATGTATTTCGACCCGCTGAATCCGAATTTGAAATCAGTTTGACCCGTACACCGTCAAATTTTCGAGAAAACTTTGAAATACCGAAAAAAATGACGAAAATCGGTAGTTTAGGCGATTTAAAATGATTTAAAATTTTTTTTTGTGAATTCTATAAATCTTCACAGCATTATTTATATTTGTAAAAAATGCTTGCCGTAAGATGGACGGTGTGGCTTAATGTATATAGAATAATCGAAAAAAAATTTAGTATAGATCGGATAGCTCAAATGGTAGTAGCCGACATGTCTTCGGAAGGTTCTGGGTTCGAATCCCAGTCCGAGCTATCTATTTTTCTCGCATATTCTATAAACTCACATTAAGATGATCCTGTCCACATTCCTTTCTCAATCCTTTCCTACCAATATCCTGTTACGTGAATGTGGAACGCTTCACGTAATAATTACCGTAACTCCTATTCTTTCCCGCTTCACCGCATTATTTATATTTGTAACTATACAATTAATAAGAATATATTATATTTATATAATTTATATTTGTTATATTTGTAACTATATAATTAATAAGAATATATTACATTTACAAATATAAATAATGCTCTGAAGCGGGAAAGAATAGGAGTTACGGTAATTATTAGGTGAAGCATTCCACATTCACGTAACAGGATATTGGTAGGAAAGGATTAAGAAAGGAATGTGGAGAGGATCATCTTAATGTGAGTTTATAGAATATGCGAGAAAAAATTATTAGATAGCTCGGACTGGGATTCGAACCCAGAACCTTCCGAAGACATGTCGGCTACTCTACCATTTGAGCTATCCGGTCTATACTAAATTTCCTTTCGCTTATTCTATATACATTAAGCCACACCGTCCATCTTACGGTAAGCATTTTTACTAAGGGGATAAGTGAATTCTAAAAATCCCTGAAAAATTGCAAAAAAAGCAAAAAATAGCAAAAAAAGCAAAATATTCCAGATATTGTGTTAAAAAAAATTTTACAAAATTAGATCAATCATGATTCTCATGTATTTTGATCCGTCGAATATAAATCTCGAATTTATATGGCTCAGACATCTCTAAAAATCTAAATAAATGGCAAAAAAATGTTATGATAAAAATCAATTTTTAAATAAAAATAAAAAATTTTCAACAAGTTATCCGATCTGTGGAATAAATATTTTAAATTTATTGATCTAGATCCTCAAAAAATTTTAGTTAATTATACTTTTTTTGATATCATTTTTATTACACTGGTGTCTCGGTGGAATCCTCCGCCTCACTCGTCACTGTAATCGCCAAGATTTTCAGGAAAGTGTAGAAAGTAAGAATGTAAAATGTGCAATTTAAGATTTATCAAGAAACCCTAAGTTGTAATTGAAATTAAGTTCGAATTCGAGGTTCTGTTCGGGGACCAAAAATAACTTCTTACTTGGCATCGTTAACATAGTGATTTGTTCGATATCAACTATCCCACAAACATAAATAGCAGAATATTTTGTGAACCCTTATTGTTAGTCGGACAGTGCTGTTGCAAATTTTATATCACCACAAACTTTCCATTGATGTTCCGAATACTTTATTTCATCTAATACGATTTGCAAATTGTAAATCAGTGCCAATATGTTTCCATTACGACGAAGCACAGTTTTCAAACTTATTTTAGATGAATCAATACAACCTTTCACATCTGGTCAGTACACTGATGAATTTTCGGAACTCCTTCTTTTCATCGCAATTTTAAGCATTCCTAATTTCTTGCTTGAATGCTTGTGCCTGTAACCAGGGCACCTCCACGTGGTGATGGCGGGCAAAAGAACCGTCTGGCAGAGTCTCTGGATTAACGGCTTGTATGCCGTCATGGCAGATTTTTATTTTTATTTAAAAATTGATTTTTATCATAACGGACTTGATTTATTTTGATTTTTAGTGGTTTTTTTGCCATTTATTTAGATTTTTAAAGATATCTGAGTCATATAAATTCAAGATTTATATTCGGCGAATCAAAATACATGAAAATCATGATATCACCGTGTGTGTGTGTGTGTGTGTGTGTAAATCTCTCATAACTTTTGAACGGATCATCCGATTCGATCGAAATATGCGTCGTTCTGAAGAGTTCCTTTGCCTCTAGAGTTTTCATACTAATTTTCAAAATTTGAGTAGATAAATTTTGAGAAATCTCAAAAATAAAATTTCCAAAAATTCGTTTTTTTGAAATATCATTTAAATGGCTCAACCGATCAATTCCAAAAACTAATCAGCTCTTAACCTCAAAAAACCACGTCGATTGCCACTAGCCTTGTCAAAATTGGTTAATTTGTTCGTGCAATATCGTTGTCGAAAAAAATTGAAAAAAAGTTTTTTCCAGAATTTCTATGAAATTTTTAGTCTGACCAGTTTACGCTTAGAAATTTTCCAAAGAACTCAAAAAACTGCGTTAAATTCCGTAAACCGCGAGAAAATCAGTTAATTTATTCAAAAGTTATTGCGGTTTGAGAATTCAAAAAATAGTGTTCTATAAAACTTCCATTAGCCTTTTGAGCTCGAAGAGCTTAAAAAATAAGTGAATTGTTGAGCACTTAGGTATGGAAGTAGCGGGAAGTTGCAGGGATGGCCTTGAGGGTCAACCGTTTTCCTAATTTTTTTATTTATATCTATCGATATTAATTTGCGATTTAAAAATATTAACAAGTTAATAGAGTTAGCTATTTTGACGAATTAATTGCATAATTAATAAAAATAAATGTATCATGTATGCTTCGAGTAATACAGGGTGTCCCAAAAGTCACGGACGCCATTGTAGCATCTGATGAAAGAAATAATTCTGAGACGAAAAGTCCTTAGCCATTTTTCAATTAACCGCATAGATAATTAATTATTAATTAAAAATAACGTCTATTTATTTGTTAGAGAGAAAGCGCCAGTGTCCAGTCAAGTATGTGCCAAACAAAGACACAACTAACTGTATGGCTAACTAGTTTCTATAGCTAACGTAGTCACACATATTTACTTACACATTCACACGTGCAAGCGTCTTCGTTGGAACGCACTTGACTTGACACTAGTGCTCTCTCTCTAACGCATAAAAGGACGTTATTTTAATTAATAATTAATTATCTATGCGTTTGATTAAGAAATGGCTAAGGACTTTTCGTCTCAGAATTATTTTGTTTATCAGATGCTACAATGGCGTCCGTTACTTCTGGGACACTCTGTATAATAGTTAATTCCATTTACCATCATTTACTAATCTATATATTTGATATAATCGTTCGTAAGGAGTAAACTCCAGTCGTGCGTCGGAGCTGACACACACGATTTTTTTTTGTTTGTCAGTGTTATTATTATTATTATATTATTGATCATGTTGTTGAATAATTCAGTGCTTTCTTCTACTGAATAGCTTATCATTGGGAACTTTAACCACTTGTAAATGTAAACATCTCGATAGTAAATGGTACTATCGCTCTATTTTAGGAATTATTATTTTATTGTTGTACTGATTATAATTTGAATTGTTATATTTATCATTCTAATTTTTATAAAATTAATTACCATCTAAGATAGTAAAATCTACAGAACAAGTATTGTTAGGGTTAATATAAAATTATCTCTGTGGGCTTCTGGTATGGCCTTATTATGTTTCTTGGCAACGATTTGGTAGGCTTTGTCCCAGTTATCCTTTTCGAGGTCGTTGCAGGTTTCTTTCCACAGCGTCACTTTGTTTGCTTTGATGGCCCAGCTTAAATTATTTTGGCCTGCTTGTACTCGTTTGTGTATGTATTTACGTAGCGGTGTGTTTTGCAGCTCTTTTTGCGACGGCGAAGTTTGTGACATCTTTTCCGGAGTTCCGTGATCTCAGGTGTCCACCAGTATGCCGGCCTGTGCAGGTCTCGATTTTTCAACCGCGGCATAGATTTATCACAAGAGGTAATGATGGCCTTCATCGTTGTCAACACCATTCTTTCCATCTCGCTTCTGGTGTTGGGAGTCGGATGAAGTTTAGGGGTTGACCAGCTTCGTGAAAGGGACGTTCAGAGAGCTTCTGGGTCAAGCTTTCTGGCGTTTCACCTTCGTTCTGCAGGGCCTTGTTGCATTGTTGGAATGGGAGACTCTTCAGCACTGAATGTGATATGTTGGTGGTCGTTATCACTGTACTCTTCACAGATGACCCAATTCTTGATCTTGCTAGCAATTTTTGGGGTACCCAGTGATCTCACTCGAAATCTATCGAGGATATACTCGTGATACCCTATCTTCTAAAGGTTGAGGTGTTTCCGGTGTCCAGTACTGTGAGGTCGAGTCTAGCAGTAAAGTCTGCAACTTCATTTCCTCTGGTGTCCAAGAAATCTACTCCCCATTCAACAGATTTGGCGTTGAAGTCGCCAGCTACAATGACTTCACTGAATCCACTGATAGGGTTTTCAATGTTAGCCATCTTTTGGCGAAATACGCTCATCCTTTCATTAGGTGAAAGGTAGACGCTCATGTAATTGGTTGTTGAAGTTTTTATGCAGACAAATCCTGCTCCACATCCATTGTTGATGGCAGTTACTTTGTGTGGGCTTACAATCCAGATTGCTGCTGTATCGGTTTGATCCGTGAATTAAGTTCTACTTCGAAGGTTTGAGTGTTGTTTGCTGATGAAGCAGATGTAAATCTTGTTTTCGAAGACACGTTGAGGTAGTAGGTTCTGTGCGAGCACACACCTGTTGAGGTTTCCTTAGAATACCCGTATAATTTTCGTGCTTTTGTTGCTTCGTTAGTGCAGCACGGTATGCTTTACAAACTCCTGAATCAGAAATCTGGCTTTAGCTATCCTTGGCATCCTTTATCAGGGGTGCACAAAAAGTATTTCGGGTATCCAGTACAATCTATGGACTTGTAGTTTTCTCCACCACATTTGTAACAGCACTTGCTTCTATCTGGCCTTTTGCAGGAGCGTGTCATGTGTCTATATCCGAGGCATCTGAAGCCACGAGGTACTTTCACGACCGATCGAGTGCAACAGTTGACCCATCTAATCTTGATGCTTGCCTTGGCCAAGACTTTGGATGCATTAGCTAAATCGATCTCACAGAAAGCTGCGCCTTGACCTCGCGAGGTGATCTTCGTTAAGTTGATGCGCTTGATCTCCAGGCTGGTGATGAAACGTTCAAGCGCTTTACGATTTTCTTCTTTAGTAGCGACTTCATCCAGGTTATGGATTTCGATTATTGTTGTGAGTGTGAGCGTCTTAACTGTACCAATACTCTTGGTGGCTGTCTTAACCACCTCGGCCAAAGTGGTGTTGTCTTCGGTCTTGCGACCCGTTTCCAACAGTACACCCTCATTTTTCGTCTGTCTAATTGACTTGATGTCCACGTCGGTGTCCATAAAGATTACTTTAGTTTTGATCTCTTGGAGAAGATCCGCGTAAGTTCGCCCTAGCTGGTTGGACGAGGATGGCCTTAATTCGTGGTTTCTTTCTCTTGTGTTTTGTTTGCCCTGTTTGGAATTAGAACTAGGGACTGTTTGTTCTTTTCGTGCTTCGATCGATGAAGCTGCTGTGTCGTCAGGTGTTTGTTTCTTTTTATTATTAACTTCCCGCTGAGAAAATCGAAGATTTTCAAAAATCGGGAAGTTGTTGGTTTTACCCCGTTTTTCGAAAATCGAGTTTTCATCAGATCTCGACGTTTTGAGGTCCTAAGAAGCTTTCCTGACTGTTTCCGTGGTGATGTCTGTATGTATGTGTGTGTGTGGGTGTGTGTGTGTATGTGCGTGTGTGTGCGTGTGTGTTTATGTGTGTGTATTAGGGTGTGCCAAAAAGGAACTCCCATGGAGAACCTTTTAAAATTGGAATTTTTAGTTACGCTTTTAACAGGGGCTGCGTTTAAGCATTTCCTGATATATTTTGGTGTAAGACGATGCATTTGATTTTCATAGAATTTTTTAACAGAAGCTTAGTTTGGGCATTTCCGGTGAAAATTCAAAATTTTGCCGAAAGTGCCCAATTAAATCTCCTGTTAAAAATCCTATAAATAATCAAATGAATCCTCTCACCCCGAAATATCTCAGGAAATGCCCAAACACAGCTGCTGTTAAAAGTGGACCTCAAAATTCCAATTTTAAAAGGTTCTTCACGGAAGTTACATTTTGGCACACCCTAGTGTGAATGTGTGTGTGGGTGTGTGTGTGTGTGTGTGTGTGTGTGTGTGTGTGTGTGTGTGTGTGTGTGTGTGTGTGTGTGTATTAGGATGTGTCAATTTGAGGCGACTTTTTTTTTCAACGAAAAAACAGGCTGAAAACTTGCATGAAGGTGAGAACAGAAGCCTGTTCAAAGCAGAGTTCTTAATATTAATATTTAGAGGTGTCTGTCCCTATTTTTCCATTTCCCATTTAAATAACATGGGAAAAAAAATTCTTTTTTTTGTTTATTTTTCTAGCTCGGCATACGCATATCATATAAATAAGTCCATAGCATATGGAGAATTCAACGCTCTACAATAAAGGTCTCTTATACTTTTATCATAGAGATAGCCGTACTAAAGATATTCAAACGTAAACTTCTAAATGTATAGAATTTTGACTATTCAAGTATTAAACTGATACAAATTAATTTATGACTGTCTTAAAAATTATTTTCATATGTAAAATTGGTTCTGATGATGCGCTAACATTTTCATAAAGCTAAAAGAAAAACCGATCAATCAACCAATCAACCCATTTTCACGTTCTTGGAAACGATCGAAGTGGTTTTTTAGACTCCGAAAATTATTTTATTTCATCAAAAACAATCCAAAAAAAATGTCGACGTTATGTAAAAAAAACATTTCCTTCGAATATTCGTTAATTCATTCAAGAGTTATTGCGGTTCGAAAGTTCAAAAAATAGTGTTCTTTGAAACTTTTATCAGACTTTTGACTTGAAGAGCTCAAAAACTTCATCAATGCAATTTTAAGCGCTTAGATATGGAATTAGCGGAAGTTGCTGGGATGGCCTTTAGGGTCAACCGTTATCCAGATTTTTTTGTGATAAATGAGCATTACGAGACATGCACTTTTCGATTTTCCGAACTTTTCTTTTCTCTCCGTGTAGAGTAATAAATTGATGATTCCGTGAAACTTTTTAAAGATTAAATTCATTCAACTCGGGTCATGATTTTCTTACAGTAAATGAAATAAAGAAGAAAAAAATTTTCAGTAATTTTACTTTTAGCTTTATGAAAATGTTAGCGCATCAGAACCAATTATATATGAAAAAATAATTTTTAAGACAGTAATAAATTAATTTGTATCAGTTTAATACTTGAATAGTCGAAATTTTATACATTTAGAAGTTTACGTTTGAATATCTGTAGAACGGCTATCTCTATGATAAAATTGTAAGAGACCTTTATTATAGAGCGTTGAATTCTCTAAAAGAATATGCTATGGAATTATTTATATGAGGTGCGTATGCCAAGCTGAAAAAATAAACAAAAAAAAAAGAATTTTTTTTCCTATGTTATTTAAATGGGAAAAAGAAAATTAGGGACAAACACCACTAAATTTTAATATTAAGAGTTCCGCTTTGAACAGGCTTTTTTTCTAACCTTCATGCAAGTTTTCAGCCTGTTTTTTCGTTGAAAAAAAAAAGTCGCCTCAAATTGACACACCCTAGTATGTATGTATGTAACCCTTTTATAACTTTTGAACGGCTCGGTCGATTCTATCGCGGTTAGTCCTATTCAAAAGGGCTTGACCAAACTTAGATTTTTAATACACTTTGGATTGATTCGGACCAGTAGATTTTGAGAAATCTCAAAAAAACTACAAAAAAATTTTTTTTGAAATGTTTTTTTTTGGAATAACTTTTCAACGGCTTTATCGATCGATTCCAAAAACTAATCAGCTCTTAACATCAAAACACTACGTCAGTTGCCGTCAATCCGGTCAAAATCGGTTGATTCGTTCGTGAGTTATCGTTGTCGAAAGAAAACCGAAAAAAGTGTTTTTTCGGAATCACACCGAAATTCCTAGTTTGATAGATTCATACTCAAAGATTCTTCATGAGGCTTCAACAACTGCGTCGAATGCTGCCAACCGCGTGAAAATCGGTTCATTTATTCAAACGTTATTGTGGTTTAAATATTCAAAAAATTGTGTTTTATTAAACTGCTATTAAGGTTTTAAGCTCAGAGAGCTCAAAATGACACAAAAATCATATTTTTGAGCTCTTCGAGCTCAAAAACGTACTGTTTAATTATGAGCGCTCAAGTACAAAATGAGCGGGAAGTTGCAGGGATGGCCTTTAGGGTCAACCGTCGTCCTAATTTTTAACTTCCCGCTAAGAAAATTGAAAATTTTCAAAAATCGAGAAGTTATTGGTTTTACCCTGTTTTTCGAAAATCGAGTTCTCATCATATCTCGACATTTTGAGGTCCTAGGAAGCTTTCCCGAATGTTTCCGCAACGATGTCCGTACGTCTGTATGTGCGTGTGTGTGTGTGTGTGTGTATGTATGTATGTATGTGTGTGTGTGTGTGTGTGTGTGTGTGTATGTGACCCTTTTATAACTTTTGAACGGCTTGACCGATTTCTTCGTGGCTGGCGCCATTCGAAAAGGCTTGACCAAACTTAGATTTTAAATATACTTTGGACCGATTCGAACCGGTAGATTTTGAGAAATCTCCAAAAAACTACAAAAAAAAATTTTTTTGAAATGTGGTTTTTTTTAATAACTTTTAAACGGCTTTACCGATCGATTCCAATAGCTAATAAGCTCTTAACATCAAAAAACTACGTCGATTGCTGCCAGCCCGGTCGAAATCGGTTCATTCGTTCGTGAGTTATCGTTGTCGAAAGAAAACCGAAAAAAGTGTTTTTTCGGAATCACTCTGAAATTCCCAGTTCGATTATTTCATACTTAAAAATTCCTCATGAGGCTTTAAAAACTGCATTGAATGCTGCCAACCTTGTGAAAATCGGTTCATTCATTCAAAAGTTATTGCGGTTTGAAAATTCAAAAAGTTGTGTTTTATTAAACTGCTATTAAAGTTTTGAGCTCGACGAGCTCAAAATGACACAAAAATAATATTTTGAGCTTGAAGAGCTCAAAAATGCAATGTGTTATTCTAAGCGCTTAAGTACAAAATGAGCGGGAAGTTGCACGGATGGCCTTTAGGGTCAACCGTCATTCTAATTTTTCTTCCATGACATCTCAGTCTAAGTTGCATCCTTGGCTGTTTTTTCAAGTGCTCGCGTGTCAGAGGCTGATGAAGAACTAGGCATAGAAAGGGACCTTTTCTTGTTGTTATTTATCTTCTGCGGTGCTACTTCACTGTTCTTAAAAGTAATCAGTGCCTCATGTTGTGGATTCATCCAGAGTGACGTTTGCGTGGATGCTATTGCCTTCTTTAGTGTCTCTATTGGAACAGTGAGGAAGTTTTTACTGAATAAAAACTAGACTTGTGAGCTCGAAAGCGTATATTAGTTCTATTGCGAAGCTTTCGAGATCTCAAAATAGCTGTAAAACTATTTGTTCAAGCTAATAGAATAGTTCAAAAACGTCATAAAAGGTGGTTTGGAGTGCTTTGCATTTAATATTAGCGAAAAGATACAGGGTGTAACAGGGTAAAATATACCCTGAATCGATATCACCGGATATCGATAATTGTTCGACGCAGCACTGGCGCGTCTTGATCTTCGGGCATTTTAGGTAGTGGGGAGAAAGGGACGATGGGTCGGAGCCGAGTGCAAGCGAGTGGCGACCGGCGGAATTCAGAAGAAGTTATGCCACCGAACACTCCGGACACAGTTGGAAACAACAGGTAATTATCCAGTCACGCGTCCACTTCATTTGAAACGAAGCAATGTAAAATAATTGTTAATTATTTATTAAATTAATAAATATAAGATACTTATCCAATTGTAAGTTTAGGAATATTGTTGCGGTTGGATAGAGTTAATACATCCCCGAGAGTAACCAGGGACAACGAGGATGGTAGGAGAGCAAGCCATAGCTGGAAGTTGGTGGGAAGAATTCGTCGATTTACAAGGTACCAGGTTATGTCTCGTAGGTGAAAATTAGACTGTGGTCATTACCCAGTCTTACTTCCTCTTCTGGACAAGGTTTATTTGTTTAAAATAAGTGGATAAATTAAAATAATTAGTGGTTGAATTTTTAAGTGTTAGAAAAATCTGTGGTCCGATACCCAGAAATATTAGTTGACCTTGAGGTGGGTTTTATGATGAATTTTTACGCGTCATTTTAGACAATGTTATTTTAGTTAATTAAGGAAGTATTACCCTACAACGGTTCTCAACTTTCAGAGAAATTCCCCCCCCCCATATGCCCCAATGTAAAGCATTATACCTACAATATGAAGTAGTTGAGATGCAGTACACTTTTGCGCCTCCTCTCACATGCGCAGAAGTAGAAAAATAATCCCACTGCGTCTTTTTTTTGACTTGGCTACGTTGCATTCTCGCTCAGAATCATTTGCCCCTTGAGACATGTGTTGTAGAAAAATTTAATGTTTTGAAATAATTTTGAGGTTACGTATAGTTGGAGACAGCAAATAATAAATAATGACTTTGCGGCTAAAGAATGGCAGATTTTACTTTAGCAATATTTCGATCGGTCTTGAGTGATAGAAAAGGTCCTGGTAAATTTAAATTAGAGAGTCGCAGTCAAGATTTTTTAAAAAATTCAGATGATGAACAACAATCATTTCATGATGCAGCTTATGACGATCTAACTTTACAAAATTTAGTGGAAATATTAAATTTAAAAAATAATTTATTCACTTGTTATAAAAAATGTGACGTTTATTTGCAAGAACTATCTGATGCAAATGATAGAAAACATAATTTAAAAGTATTAATAGACTTGAAAGTAACAGACTTAAAAGAAACAAAGAAAGAATAACAAAAAAAAAAAGATATTATAAAGAACGTCTTAGACTTTTCAAAAAAATTACCAAAAAACTCAGTTAAGAAACCAAAAAAAAATAATTTTAAGAAAGAAAGAGTTTCTAAAAAAGAATAAAATAATTAGTAGTATTAATGTTCTTCTAAAGTTAAAAATAACTTATTTTAAATAAGTGCCTTTATAAAATATTTATTGAAAAATGTACTTTTAAATAAATAAATATTCATTATATTAATATTGTAGCTATATTCTTGATTTATACTATTTATTATTTTACATATTTATTTTTCCTATACAGAAAATTTGTGCTTAACCTATATCCATTAAATTTTTATAGTTATTTGAATCTGTTGGGCTTTTACTGTATTTTGAACTTCCCGCGCAGTGCTCCGTTGCCAAGTCACTATCTCGCACTTATTAGGTTATAAGAGAACGCTTGAAAATCATTAAAAGTAACAAACTTTGAACATTGTTTATAAAAAAATTAGGAAAACGGTTGACCCTAAAGGCCATCCCTGCAACTTCCCGCTACCTCCATATCTAAGTGCTCAACAATTCACTTATTTTTTAAGCTCTTCGAGCTCAAAAATATAATTTATGTGTAATTTTGAGCTCTCCAAGCTCAAATAAATCACTGTTCTGTGCTTTTGAGCTCTCCGAGCTCAAAAGGCTAATAGCAGTTTTATAGAACACTATTTTTTGAATTCTCAAACCGCAATAACTTTTGAATAAATTAACCGATTTCCTCGCAATTTACGGCATTCAACGCAGTTTTTTGAGTTCTTTGGAAAATTTCCAAGCGTAAACTAGTCAGACTAAAAATTTCATAGAAATTCTGAAGAAAACATTTTTTTCAATTTTTTTCGACAACGATATCTCACGAACAAATTAACCGATTTTGACCGGGCTGGTGGCAATCGACGTGGTTTTTTGAGGTTAAGAGTTGATTAGTTTTTGGAATTGATCGATTCAGCCGTTTGAAAGATATTTCAAAAAAACGAATTTTTGGAAATTTTATTTTTGAGATTTCTCAAAATTAATCTACTCAAATTCTGAAAATTAGTATGAAAACTCTAGAGGCAAAAAAATTCTTTAAAACGCCGCATATTTCGATCGAATCGAATGATCCGTTCAAAAGTTATGAGAGATTTACATACATACACACACACACACACACACACACACACACACACACACACACACACACACACACACACACACACACACACACACACACACACACATACATAGATACATACAGACACGGTGACATCACCACGGAAACAGTCAGGAAAGCTTCTTAGGACCTCAAAACGTCGAGATCTGATGAAAACTCGATTTTTGAAAAACGGGGTAAAACAATAACTTCCCGATTTTTGAAAATTTTCAATTTTCTTAGCGGGAAGTTAAAAATTAATACCGCTTGTTTATGTTTTTTTTCAAAAAAAAAAATACTTGTTATAACTTCAATTAAATATTCTCAGTTTTTAAAAAAAATCTTAAGAAAAGTATGGTTGTTATTCAATAAATTTTCGCTTTAGCTACGGTCAGGATAGGGAATACATGTTAAATGTACGATTTTTAATTGCTAATATTTCGAAAATTAACACCGCAAGGACTATTTAAAAAAATTTATTCGTATAGAGGACACTTAGAAGTACGCGTATTCAAAAATTGAGAAATATTGTAAGAAAAGTGATTTTTCACCATACCTCCTTAATTTAAATAATTGTTGATAATTCTCGGTTAAGTAAAATTTAATTAATTAATCAAGGTTTGGAATTTTATAAGAAGTGGTTGTGAATTTTGTCACTACGCAGTACGTTTTAACTGCATGTCTGAAACCCAAGGTCACGTTTACTAGTGTCGCTAAAATTTATTGTGATAGAAATAATTATTTGTTAATTTCTATTAGTTCTGTTGAATTATTTTATAAGTTCTATTTCAAAAAGTCAGTTTGGGTTATGAGTGATAGAGAATGAGATAATTGACAAGAAACTTCTGATAAATGGTACGGTTTCCCTTCTATATCAGAAGTTTTCCGATTTTTGGTAATAGAGTTAGAGAGTTGACGAGTAGCTTCTGGTAAATGGCACGATTTCCCCTTTATATCAGAAGTTTACAATAAAAATTTTATGTGAAAACTTAACCTGCCAGATTAATAGTTTCAGAGATATTTAATTTTGAATTTACGTTTTTTTTTGTTTACCTGTTATTTTAAACAAATTGAGACCACCATTAGATACTTGTTAGAATTTCATATTAACCTACTTGGTATCGAAATTTCAAGAATTTATATTTTTCGATCAATTTCCAGTTGGCACAGCCAAACTAGGTAAAACTGACTCATTTCTGTAGGCTATTAAGTAAGGAATTATTTTAGATAAAATTGGCAATGGAATTCATAGTATGCGTGTGAGAGTGATTATTGTACAATAAATAATTGGTAACCACGAATTATTAATTTTGTTATTTCCAGATAATTTCCTATTTCTCTCTACCCTGTAGATTATCCTCATGTTCTTTCCGGTTTCCAGGACAACGTTATAACAACCTGGTAGCACCCTTAAAATTTAACATCTAATAATCTTATCGTATTGATAATTAACATCTATTTGATAAATAAGGCTGCTATTGAACGGATAGATAAAAATACCCGTTACCAGGGATAGCCTGTAGGGTTCACTGCTTCATTGCTAATTTATTATTCTTTGTGTAAAGCAAGTAGAAGTGCCAATTTTTTCAATGTAGAAAAAAAAGTTAACCTACCCGTTACATAAGCGAATTATAAAAATGTAATTGGTTTAATAACGAAAAATTTGAAGTTGTGATAAAAACGTTTTAAATGATTTTTTCCTTCGTCTTAGAAATTTTTTTCTAGTCAAGATACCTTTTTTTTTGTCTCAGTTAAGAGGGGTTGATTGCGATTATTTCTAAATTTGGCAAAATCTCTTTTATCTTTTCTAAATTTTTTTAAGTAGTTTTCATAAATTTTTTAAGTAGTTTAACGAAAAATAATACCGTCAAGCCCATTTGTCCTTGTTTTCCTTTTGTTCCAGGAATCCCAGGTTCACCTTTTTCACCGATGATCGTTTTTGGCATTATAAAAGTTGACATTAAATCGGTCACATTACAAGTACAAGTCGCTGGTTCACCTTTTGGCCCTGGTGGTCCTTGAAATTGTGTTATTGGCCAATCCTATAGGAAAGTCGAGAAGTTTGATTTATAAAAATATCAATTAAAAATAATTCTACAAATTAGATCAATCACACATCTAAACAACAATTACGATTCATAGTTAAAATCAGAAAGAATTAGCATGCAAGATCATGTTTAAATCTCATGTATAAATATGCCTGTCTTGATGTCAACTTTGAACATCAAGATTATTTATGATCAAAAAATACTTATTTTATATTTTAATTTTGGGCGCTTGAGTATGGAATTAGCGTGAAGTTGCAGGGATGGTATTGAGGGTCAACTATTTTCCTAATTTTTTTTTTTATCACCCTAATACATAGAGGCAGATCCATTATATTCTAAAGAAATTGAGCGAGGTTGGAACATCGATTTGACTACTGATTTTGTTCTCAAAAGCAGATTAGAATAGAAGATAATCAAGAAAATTTAAAGTTGATAAAAATAAATCCAAAGGGTGAAGAATTTTTAATAATTTCCATAGTCAGTTCATCCTCAACATACGCTAGAATCTAATCATATCAAAATCCATTGTCAGCTCGTTAAAGGAATATAGTTACCAAACAGTTTCGAAAGAAGTATTTTTCTGCCTGACTTTTAGTTTTTTGTCAGATTGTTTTGCAGATGAGCAAAAGTCTTCCTACTGAAAAGACCACGTAGATTACCGCAAATCGTATAAAAATCGGTTCATACATTCAAGTGATATCGCAATTAGTAATGTTCAACAGTGTTCTACTATTACATTGTCTAGATTTTGAGCTCGAAGTAGATTTGCAAGCATCCTACCTCAAAACTCAAATGTTGAAGGCATGCGTTACAATATAAATTTTTTTATCACACTCCATACTTATTGTCGACTGAAATACATGGGTCATTTCATGCCAAATCGAAAAATTTTTTACCTGACCCCCTTCAATTTCACTAAAAATTTTTTATCTTTTTCTACCCCCTGAAAGACATTTTTCAGAATTTTAAAAATTTTTTTTTCCCCGACTCACAAAAAGTTACAAATTTTTGAAAAAAACCGCTCTTTTTTTTTTTAAATGGTAGAACATTTTCAAAAAAATGTTAGACCGCTTGGGACCTTTTTTTTTTTGAATTTTTGTTTTCAAATGTAATTTTTAAAAAAAATATGAAAAAATTTTTAGAAACCCAGATAAGGTAAAAGCCTCAATAGATGATCATGTACCAGTATATGATCACTCCATGTATTTGTATACCTATATTTGTGAATATAGATATACAAACACATGGAGTGATCATATACTGGTACGTGATCATCTATTGGAGCTTTTACCTTATATGAAATATTTTTGTTTCTTCGAAAAAAACCGTCATTTTCTCAAAGTCTTCAAAAATCGGGAAGTTATTGATTTTACCCCGTTTTGCAAAAATCGAGTTTCCATTGGATCTCGACGTTTGAAGGTCTCAGGAAGCTTCCCTGACTATCCCCGCGGTGGTGTCTATGTCTGTATGTATGTATGTGTGTGTTGACCAGTTTTTCAGCTGACCAGTTTTCTTCTTGTTTGAGCGTATAGGTCACCAGGCTCGAGGAAGAGAGCATGGTGCCTAGAATTTCTTCGGTGCTGCTTCTGTAATCCTTCCACCGATCACACTTGAAGAATGTGTGTTCGGCGTCGTCAATTTTGTCTGGGCAATATTTACACGTTGGCGTGCTGTGCAAACCCATCTTGAAAAGATAGGCGTTTAACTGTCCATGTCCCTTCAATAGCTGGGTCAGAAAGAAGTCCGTTTCTCCATGCTTCCGAGAAAGCCAGACGTTTATGTTTGGATTCAGGCGTTCCGTTCATCTGCCTGTTTTCCCGATTGTCCATCGGTCCTACTATTCATATAGTGTTTCCGTCTTCATCTTCGCTCTTGACTCCTTCGAGTTGTCACCATTTATTTTGGTGTCATAGATTTTCGCCCTCACGAATGCTAGTAAGTCGATTGGCGCGGCTCCTGCTATGACCAATACAGCAGCTTCTAAAACCGTGCGGTAAGCACAGATGACTCTAAGCGCTGTGTTGGCCATGGTTCTCGACAGGTTTGATATCGTCTTGTTAGCTTTCGCGCAAGTGTTTTTGAGGTGGTCTCGAAAAGACAGCTTCTCGTCGATTACTACTCCTATATAACGCAGTCCCCTTGTAGATGCCAATGTTGTCACGTCCCGCCCATGCCGACAACGAAAGCTTTTGGGAACCAGTTTTGTCGAGTTAAGACAACGATCTCGGTTTTCTGCTTGACAAGTTTCAGATGATGTTCCTCAGCCAATTTTCGATGGCTTCAATGGTTTCCCGAACAAGTAGTTCTGCCTCTTCAGCACTGTCTACCACTGTCGTAACTGCGACGTCGTCCGCGAAGCCCGTGAGTTCCACTTGTTTTGGCAACGGGATTTCCAGGAGTTCGTCATAATCCGCGTTCCATAGGTCGGACCCCATGATTGAACCTTGCGGTATGCCAGCCGTTATGTCATGTTCTTGTAAGCCTTCCGTCGTTTCGCCATCAGCGTTTTTTTGTCGAGATAGTCATCAGCTATTGCCAGATTTTCTGGTTTCGCATCAAATTTGTGTTTCAAGGCATCTATGATGTCACCCCAATTCGCGCTGTTGAAGGCGTTTTTGATGTCTAGTGTGAGGACAAGACACACTTTGTGGGCTTTAAGGCAACCAGACCATGGTTCTCTCGCTGTCCCTATGACTTTCTGGATCGCGCCGACTGTCAATCGTTCTTTCCGGAAGCCATGTTGGTTTGTGGCAAGGCCTCCAGCACGATCGATGTCGTTGCGTAGTCTTTCCTGTATAAGCTTTTTGAACAATTTTCCAGCAATATCAAGCATGCAGAGTGGTCTGAACGACGAAGGTGTTACAGGGCTACCTTTACCTTTGTCTAACAGAACCAATCTCTGCCGCTTCTAAGCCGTTGGAAACGAGCCAGTTACTAGGCGTGCGTTATAAGCGTTCATTAGGAGATCTGGGTATTCCAAAGCTACAATCTTGATCTCTGATACCGGGATACCATCAGGGCCAGGTGCCTTTCCTGTCTTGAGAGTCTTCGCCACATCCTATAGTTCCCTGGTTGTGAAAGGTATTACGCTATTTTTCATATAATGTCTTCTTTCCTTTGGTAGGTATTTGGGAAACAGCTCCGCTACGATGCTGCTCATTAAAGCAGGTGGTTTCGGCGCTTTTGGTGAAGCCTTTCCAAGTCGTTTGACGACAATTTGGTAGGTTTTACCCCAGATATTTTTATCAAGGTCGTTACAGATCTCTTGTCACAATTTCGCTTTGCTTGCTTTGATAGCCCGGTTTAGGTTCTTTTTGGCCTGCTTGTACTCGCTCGAATGAATATCTTGATTGGGGGAACGTTTCGCAGCTCTCGTTGCTAGCCGCCGTAGTTCGCGGCATTTTTTTCGAAGTTCTGCTATGTCTGGTGACATCCAGTACGCCGGTCTGTGAAAACCCCGATTTTTCAGCTGCGGCATACAGGCGTCACATGAGGCAGCCCAATCAAAAAAATCCATATGGGAAACCAGCCGGGATTCCCACATGGCGTTTTCGGATAGATTCCCATATCGTTTCCTATATAGGAATCCAGGGTTGAATCCTACATAAATTCCCATATTAATCAGGCAAAAAAAAAATTATTTAAAAAATTTTAAATAATTATGAAATAATTGCTATTAATTAAATATTAATTGAAATTAATTCTGAAAAACGGATTTTGTAATCTTATCTAATGAAAAAACTGCTCGCTTCTGATGGATATAAACCCGGTACCTCATGGTTGACAGTCTTCTACGCTACTCACTGGCCTAAGTCACGTTCTTACAAGGTTTATGTTTATTTCGATTATATAAATTCACTATAGGAATCCATACTTTCGATGTGGATTTCCAATACTGGAATCCATGAACCCACAAGTTTCTATATCAATTCCTCTAGAAATTCATATTTCCTATGTAGATATCCCATATAGGAATCCATGTTTCGATAGGTTTCTATGTGGATTCCTATGGGTTCCTATACAAATCCACACTTTCCTATGTGGATTCCCATATTAACTCATTTCAATTTTTTTGATAGGGAGCAATTTCTTTCATCGTATTTAATACTGTTTTTTCAGTCTCGCTGCGGGTATTCGGAATCGGGTTGTTCTGCAGAGTAGACCAGCTTCGTGTTAGGGACGTTCGCAGTGTCTCTAGGTCAAGCTTTCTGAAGTTCTACTTCCGCTTCGAAAGGTCGCGTTGTGAATCCGGAGCAGATGCCAGTCCAACGTTAAATGTCACAAACTAGTGATCACTGCCACTGTATTCTTCCGATACAGTCCAGTCTTCGATCATAATGGCAATCCTTAGAGTCACCAAAAAGATGTCGAGGATCAATTTTTGGTACCCCGGTCTTCTAACGGTCGTGGTACTCCCGGTATTCAGCACTATGAGGTCGAGTCTAGCTGTTACGTCAGCGACTTCATTACCTCTGGTGTCAAAGAAAGCAGCATATCATTCAGCTGATTTGGCCTCGAAATCTCCAGCTACGATGACTTCGCCGCCGAACTGAGTAATTGCATCTTCTATATTTGCCAGTTTCTGTCGGAACGAACAAATCCCTTCATTAGTTGAGAGATAGACGCTCATGAGGCGAGTTGTGGGGTTTGAATCCAGACAAAACCTGCTCCACTTCCGCTGTTATTGACGGTAACGTTCTTTGTGTTCGCAATCCAAATCGCTGCCGTGCCAGTTTCGTCGGCAAACCATGCTTTATCTTGGAGGTTTAGATGTTGCTCGTAGATGAAGCAAACGTCGATCTTCTCCTCAAAGACTCGTTGGCGAAGTAAGTTCCGTGCCAACGCACACCGTTTCAGGTTTCCTTGTAGTATGCGTGTTATTTCTGTCCTCTCGTAGCCTCGGAAAGTGCAGTGCTGAATGCCTTACAAGCTCCGGAGCCAGAAATATGACATAAGCCATTTTGAGCGTCTATGTCCGGTGTACAGAGGAAGTATTTTGGCTTCTCCGTGCAGTTTACGGACTTGTGGTTCTCTCCGTCACATTTATAGCAACACTTGCTTCTGTCCGGTCTCGTACAGTTACGCATTTGGTGCCCAAAACCAAGGCATTTACAGCATTAAAATCGAAAAACAGTGCGAATTACACCAGAATTTCCGGTCTAATTGATTATTTTTCAAAAGTTTATCTTAGAATTGAGAAAACTGCATTGAATGCCACCAACCGCGTGAAAATCGGTTAATTCATTCAAAAGTTATTGCGATTTAAAAATTCAAAAAATAGTGTTTTATTCATTTTCTACCAGACTTTTGAGCTCGGAGAGCCCAAAATAAGACAAAAATTATATTTTTGAGCTCGAAGAGCTCAGAAACGTAATAAGTGCGATACGTAATAACTTCAACAAATTCTGCGATAATCCCTGCCAATTTGAAGATGTGACGACAAATGGTTCTAATTTTTTTTTTTCGTTAAAAAGATTTTAAATTCCCGCCAAGAAAATCGGTAAGTTATTGTTTAC
>NC_058164.1:16851865-16864562 GCF_020080835.1 Cotesia glomerata
AAATGTCATTGAGACATAATACTGACGTCATGACTACGTCATATTTTTACGTCAGAATCTTACGTCAAGAAGTGTGAAATAATGAGTCACATATGACTCATTCGTGACTTGTATCTTACGTAAATCCTGACATAGCCCAATGTCATTTTGACGTCACATTGACGTAAACGTGTTTACTGGGTAATTAAACCACGATAAATATTATAACATATGATTTAGCCAAATTTTAGTGGAGAAACATTTTTTACTTAATTTAATTCAGTTTTCTCATAATTTTACACAATTTCTTGGTGAAAAAAATTACGCGATATTTGCCTTGACTACCCTCTCTCGCTGTGAGATTGGGTGAGTTTTAGCTCGAGCCCCTAACCCTTCTAAAAATCTCACGTAATTAATGGATGCGCCCTTTAGGTATAATGTAGGTCCATTTTTTAAAAGTATGCATTGAACGCGCCATGAGAACGGGCCAATCATGGTGAGATAGACTTTTTTCTGACCTAACTGCAATGATCAACCGAATTAGGAGTTCGGTCTCCGCAATTCTGTCTGCCACTATTATGGCTGCAGCGTTAATAGCGAAACCTGTTAGATAGACTTGGTTCGTTAAAGAAATCTCCAGTAGTTTGTCATCCAGTATCATTCTATAGGTTAGAACCCATGACTGAACCCTATGATTAGTGATCTGAAATTATCGTCGATTTTGAGATAAGATTAGAGTCAATTGCACAAAACCACTATAAATGGCTAAAATTCGCAAAAAACTGCAGCTATGCAAAAGAAATAATTTTCTTGAACTAGGGAGCCACTAGGCACATCAACGTGAGAGGATGTGTATTTTACCACTCTGGAAAAAAGTGTTATTCTTGTCTGTTAGACAACAGTTTAAAGTGAATCCCATTAGTTCTAACTTTAGTTTTTTGCTGAATCAAAAATTTTTATATATATTTTACTATAGATATCGCCTCTGTTAGCCAAAAAGCTAGATAATTTTTACACTGTAAGAGGTGAAAATGTATGAAAAATATATTTTGAGCTGGAAGAGCTCAAAGCTTCGGGTTAAAACATTTTCCAAGCGTTTCAGATTTGAATACACGGAAAGTTTCAGGAATAGCCTGCTGGGTCGGTCATTTTTCATTTTTTTTTTTTTAATCGGCATCTCATAAGTCACATCAAAAAATTAATAAAAATCAAAGACGTCTTTTAAAACTAATACTATATTCAAAAAAAAAAAATTTATGAAAGAAATTGGAGTTTCAAAAGCCAATCAGTGCCTTATTTGGCGTGGAATGCCCTATATATATATATATATATATATATATATATATATATATATATATATATATATATATATATATATATATATATATTAGGGTGTGCCAAAAAAATCGGATATTTCTTTTTTTTCACTTTCCGCTTAGAATATCGGAGAAGAAAAACACGGGAAAAATTTTTTTTTTTAATTTTTACTGCCGCAACGTCTAAAGATTTCATTTTTTCATCAAGCTTTACAGTATCAATTTTCCCCAAATTTCGTTTTTTTCGTAATTTTTAGATAAACTATCCAAGATAGAACAAAAAGTCAAATGACAATTTTGTAGTCCATTTGATGCACTACAAAAAACATCCATATAAATTTTTTGTATCATCAATATTTTCAAAGTTACAGACCAACAAAATCCTATTTTTCTAATTTTTAGCTTTGTTCAAGTGAACCATCGATAAAAATACAAAAAATTTGATTCTTATTTTTTAGTACATCAAATTTGCTACAAAATTGTATAAGAAAGATTCGTTGTCTCCGCAATAGCTCAGAGTAATAAGCCTGATAAGTCATATTTTGATAATTTTTCAACTATATTTTCTAAATTATTGACGATAAATGACAAATTTCAATTAAAAATTTAAAGTATATTTAATTCTCTAAAAAGTTAGCCTAGATTAATTTTATACATTATAACTTGCTTAATAAGTCAACAAATATTATAGTTATTTATTTTGTTTTTGGTCTATTGAGGTTATTTAACCAATTCTCAAGACAACCCTGATTAACATATTAAGTTAACATATTGAAAATGATTTGACACATTCCACTCCCACAAGATATATTATTAAAAATGAGAAAATTAAATGATTAACAAGTATTTAATATAATAAAAAATCTAATCCTTTCTGATGCTTTTTATTATAAAAAGTTTATATTAACAAATATTTACAACTTATATGCTAATAAATGCACATGTAAGTACATCATACTATATTTAAATTTAATTACTAAATTAATATTTCATTTAAACAATATTTTAGACAAGATTTAAACTGATTCAACTAAGATCTCTACATATTAACTCTTAATAATTTTTAACTTAACCTATAGGTTCTTAAACAATTAATTTCAATTTATTAATTGTCCAAATTCAACAAATAATCGAAGATTTTATTTTTAAACACTTCAATGCTACTCGAATTCACAATTTCATCAGGTAGTTCTTCCCACAGGCATATCACAGTTACCATAAATGAATGCTCCATGTAGGTAATAGCAAAATGAGGTAATTTAAAGGTAGAATGTTTTTTAGCTGCTATCCTATTAGATCGTCTAACATCAGTATCTTCTGTAAATTGATCTCTTAAGTACTTGGGTTTTTCAACTTGAAGTAACTTCCCTAGCGGATTCCTGTTGACGGCCAAACTACGGTCAAACGACGGTGAATTCACCGTTAATTCATTTTACCGATGAAAGAAAGTCTATTTGCGGTCAAACAACTGTCGTTCAACGGTGAAAAATAAGTGAAGTTGTGAAATGTTCTGACGGTGATTGCATGGTTCATACAATGAACATTCACAAGATTTTCTCCATTTTTTTCCCACTCAATAACTATGATTTTCCGAGCCCTTGATTGTCTTCAGACATAAATACAACGGTGAATGACTAGTAAAAATTCGGCGAATAAAGAGTATTTCGGTGGTGAATCCACGGTAGTCTGCGAGCGAATTTCAGGTCAAATGGCAGTAAAGAAGATAGTAACGGTAAAGAAGAAATTTTATACCAGTGATCTATTGATAAATTGCTGGGTGAAGTTTTATTTGTAAATGTAAAAAAATTTCATAAAATAATATATGAGGCTAATAAAATATAAATAAATAGTTAATAAAAATAATTTGAAAAAGGATTCAGTCACTATAATTTTTGATATTATAAAAAAAAAACACCTTTTATAAATTTTTGTGAAATTTCAGGATTTTTTTTTTATGAAATTTTAAATTCAACATAGCCTCATGAAATTAAAAAAAAAATTTTTTTTGATTAATAAAATTTAATGCATTTATTTTGGGTGATAAATTCACAGAATGATTTATTATTTAGAATTCAGGGAATAGAAATAATTATCAAAACTAAATTAAGTATCCGTAAAATAGATGGTGATTAAAATGCATCTTTAATGTACGTCTGGGATAGCATTACAGGAAAATCCCTTGACTGTCAATCAGATGATCCGAGTTCGATCCCCGATCTGGGCGAAGTGATTTTACATTGAATTTTTTTTTTTTTTTATATTATCGTGTACGCGAACATTATACGAGCTTAATATCGATTATTCTGGGTGAATGCACTTATTTTCTTTCATCGGATTCCTAAGATGACACGGTGAATCGACCGTAATGAGCTAGTTGTTTGTCAGTTATATGCGGGTGAATTGATGGTCAAATGTCGGTCAAATCACCGTAAGTTTACCTGCAGAAAAAGGTATTTCTCGGATCTACAGTCGGTAAATCAATTGTCAAAATTGTTCACAATGACACCTAATGTAAACCGTCAAATCACTTCATATAGACTAATGTTTGACCGTGAATTGACCATATTATAACCGTGGCGGTGAAACCGCTAGGGTTGTAAGAATAACAGCTCATGTAGTACATTCGGCGATACTTCACAGACAACCATCCCAGCTCACGTCTGATAGGTGTAATGTGCTCATCTTTTTTGAGATTAAAAATAAATCTGATAGAGCAGTTAATCGCACGCTGTAGTTTTAGATTGTTCACAAAAGTTGAGTCTACCAACACAACGGAACAATAGTCAACAAGTGGTAGGATGGTTGCTGATACTAACAATTTTCTTAAAGGAGTTGAGAAGATGTTTTTCCTAACTTTGAGACAATGCAGAGCTGAGTTTACTTTACTAACTATTTGAGTGACATGATAATTCCAGGAAAGATTTCTACCTATTTGAATATCTAAACACTTAGTACAGTTAACGTAGGGTAAAATGACACCATTTACTATTATTGGTGGCAGATCCAAATCCTCAAGCTTTTTCAGTTTACTATTTAAACCCAAGATCATAGCCTTTGTTTTAGATAAGTTGATTTCCAACCCATGGTCTTTTGCCCAATCAGCGACCGATTGTGCATCTTGGTTGACCCTCCAAACAGTATCATGCAGTTGATAGAGAAAGAAATGATAGTAAATATATTTGTCATCGGTAAACAATCCATGCTTGCAGTGTACCAACCATTGAGCCACAGAATTCATGACTATTAGAAAAATAATTGGACCCAAAACAGATCCCTGAGGAACACCAGATGACGTTTTGATTAGTTGAATTGGAGTGCCAAGGTCGCTTAATATTGATTGAGATCGACCTGTGAAATAAGAAAAGAACCAGTTTATTGTCTCTATTGAAAAACCAAGTTCGAATAACGCAATCAATATATTTTTGGGATCAACATAATCAAAAGCCTTTCTCAAATCAAACAGTACTAATATAGTTAGTTTACTGCTGTCCATTGCTTGGCGAATATCATCAGTGAGTCTTAACAGCGCTGTCTGCGTGCTGTGATGTTTCCTAAATCCAGATTGAAAGGGATCAAATAGCTCATTATCTTCCAAATATGTTGTAACCTGATTAGCGATAATTCTTTCAAAGACTTTAGCTAGATGTGATAAATTTGCAACCGGTTGAGTGTCTGACGGTGACCTTGGTGGTGTAATTTTGTTTAAAGGTATTATATAAATAATCTTCCAGATGTCAGGGAAGATACCACAATCGAGAGATCTATTAAATAAGTCTGTAAGAAAAAGTGAAATTTGCGGAATATGATCTCTCAGCTATCTCAGATCAAGACCATCAGGGCTTTTCCCTTTTGATTTAGATAATGTAAGGTGCAATGCCTTGGTGACATTAATTTGAAACGGAATGTTATGTTTCCCTTGGTCGCCCCTATTATCTCTTAAGGGCGCCACTGGATTTTTGGACTCAGTATCCAGAAACTGGTCCAGAACATGGAGTAATAGGTCAGGGTCGTGAGAGATCGCTGAAAAGAACCAAAACTTAAACACAGAAATTCGTTTAACAAAATTATTTATTTATACAATCCTTTTTACAATTGAAATAATGGCCAAAATAACAATATATAAAATTTCATAGATCAAAATTCACACTCACGCCCCACTCTCATACAGTATATTTCGCGCTGTCCAGCTAGACCCTCACGTGGCTGTAGTACCCGATGCCTACTGGACTCTCACGTTACTCTATCTACTTCGCGTCGTCCCCTGGACCCTAACGCTACTCTAACTTAGTTCACGCGGTCTCACGGACCCTCACGCTACTGAGCTGGACCCTGACGTGACTACACACGCTGTCCACACAGTGCACGCTGTCCTCCAAATTTCATGCTACTCTAAGAGAACTACCCCGAATCCAGAGGAGTATACCATGAAACCAAGATAGTCTCTTTACTCACACACAACCGCACTGTATTCCTTAATTTCCAATAATAATAACGCTTGATTCCAATTTATAAATAATTTTCCAAAATATTATTTTCCGAATTAATATTTCTTAACTTCTAATTCTCTAATTAACTATTTTTGTTTACTAAATATAAATTTCCTATTTCCTAAATCACTGCCGTATCTTCAATGTTTCAAACAATAATTATCCAAAGTACGATTCCGAATTATCGAGGATTAAATCCATTTATTATGTCCGAGAATTTATTAAATAAATTTTAATCTTTATTTTAGTAAAAATTAAATAAATTCCGATAGTTGAGTAAACTTAAATTCTTCCTGAATTATTTGTATTTAATCCAAATTATTTTATTTAATTCTGAGCCATTTTATTTAATCCCTTTATCAGCGGTAATTTTTACTAAATTTTATTTTCATCGCAAATGTGAAATTATGGCCAAAGATTATTCTATTATATTTTATTTTATGTCTCTTGAAACTTATTTTACTTGAGTTTATTTTATTTCAACCGAACTAAGACTTTTGTTTCGACCTTGAGTGTCCTCTACTCAGCGTTCTCGCTCGGTCTTGCGGCTCTGTCCCAAGTTTTTAGTGTAATTTTTTTCTGACGAATTTTTATAATTTTTATTTTCTACCCTTTTTTTTACTAAATAATTTAGATTAACAATTATATTGATTTTAATGATTATTTCCTGTCTTTAGATTTATTTAAATTATGACAAATATTAAATAATGCGCCAAATAATTTATTAAAATAATTTTAATGTGAAATAAATTTTTGTCTTAAATAATTTTAATTTAGCGGTTTACTCAATTCTACTCTGCTGGCTTAAGCCAAATTATTTTCCAACGATTCTCAATAAATAAATTTTACACATGACATAAGAATTTGGAATTAATAACCCGAATTAAATTCCTGGTATTATTAACCCGGACAGGCCTATGTGTAAAATAAGTTAGGACAAAGACAAATTATTTTCCTTAACAAATTAATCAATAACCAAAAATAAGTCCTAGTATTATTAATTAATTGTTTTATAATTTTTCTAATTTATAGTAAATTTAATTTTAATTCTTACAACTAGCGATTGTGACCGAACGCGAAATGGCGGTGACCTTCAGCCGACATGTTGCCTGGCTGACGCCACAGACCCGAGGAATAAAATCAGACGTGATATTTGTACCTGGAGTTTCCTTAATAATACTCTGTGCACTCCCTCGAAGAGTTGCAACTCCTTTTTGTCCGTGGTGGTGCAAATTTCTCCTCAGTAGGTTACTCTGCTTGGCGGCGAAACTTTGGTCACCGTCACTCGTTCTCCGGATATTTTATAAAGCCTGTAACCGCAAATCGGCATTAGAAATTATCACAATTTATAATTAATTTACGCAAGCTGACATTGGGCCTAGCAAGCAATAAATTAATTGAGTTTTATCGCTTCGTTCCACTTTAAAACGAGCAAAATAGAAATAATTACCTGTGCTATGCTGTTTGATAAATTTACGTGGTGTCCAGTGAGACTGTTCGGTCACAATGAATCTTCGGGATATTGTCGTTGTAGTTCTTTCTTCACTCTGCCTTCCCCACTCTCTCTCTCAGCGCGGGCGCTTCCCGCTCGGGGACTTACTTACTACTTATAGCTAGAGGCGCGAGTATTTCGGAGCACAGCGCCCTGGGATCCGTCGATAAACTAACTGGCGCGGGCCAGGAATCTCGTATTGATAATATAGGGACCGTAACACGCCGTTACAAACTATATCAATCTTGGTCCAATGAAATGAGCAGTCAACCTTCTTAGTATGGTTTATAGGTAAATTACTAATGAAATTTGAATCACATGGTGGATGTTTTCTGACTATGTTTGCATAATACTCATTCAATTCACAAGCATCAAAGAAATTAAGCGGTCATGAGGGATTTGACTTGATTAATCCAAGGTGTTTGAGTTTACTCCATACAGTTGAACCATAAGGCAAATTTGAGAGAGCAGCTTTCAGGTATTCTTCACGAGCATGATTTAACTGAGTTTTTAATTCTTTTCTTTCCAATCTGAAGAGAGCAAGCAAGTTAGGATCTTTGTTTCTCTTTGCTTTTTTGTAAATTTTATCGCGCTCCTGACACTTAATTTTTAACTCTTTTGTGAACCAAGGATTATTCACTCGCGTCACTTTTCTTGTCAGTAAAGGTGCATATAAATCCAAAGAATCCAAAACCCCAGTTCTAAAAATACTCAATAATTCATCAGGATTTGAATTTTCAAGCATAAAGCTATCAATTTTTAAAGCACTCATCAGCGAAATTGATAAGGCCAGATGATCACAGTTTTTAAAGTTTCTGCAGGTTAATCTCTTTGGTGGTGGTTTTAAGTTATCCAGTTTGTATCGGCAGAGTAAGTAATCATGACCATCGATAAATGGAGACTCAGATTTCGTATACGAGGATAACTTAGTTTCACTATCCAGTAAAATAACATCCAACCAAGAATCACAGTTGTTTTTGTGAAAAGTAGCACCATAGGGAACACAATAAAGTGACTATTCAGTTAAGAAATTTTCTAGATGATTCGAAGTATAGCTATCCTCCAATAAGTTACAATTTAAATCACCAGCTATAATAGTGTTGTTATAATTTGATGCAAGTCTGGAATAGATATAATAAAACTCATTGAGAAAAAGTCCTTTTGGTCTTCGATAGATGCAAGAGAGCAAAAGGTGAGATCCTGTAGTTAAAGTTACGTCGACAATGAGATACTCCGGTTGATTTATATGATCAGAAGTTGAAATATGGAGTACTTTGGTTTTTAGAGATTTATGAATAAGACTAGCCACACCACCACCTTGAATGTAACGATAAGTATTTATATGCTTCAGGATTCGGTCCCTACGAATTATACAATAATCATCCAGTGAAAAAATTTCATCATCTAGTGTAGGTTTTAACCAGGTTTCCACAAGGATAATAATGTCAGGTTTTATATTATTAACTAAACCAAGAAACTGAGCAATATGACCAACAACACTGTTTATATTCAAACTTAGTACATTCAATGGTGAAGAGGTATTTATAATAGAGAAATTCGCTGAATCAGTTAGATATTAATCATGAGATCATGAGATCAGATTCATGATTAATAATAAGCCTTTCCGAATTCTCATCCTTTTTTATAAAAATTTGTCCACGTCTAGCCCAAACAAATTTGAATTTTTTATTTTTCGCCTTCTCTTTGGTTTTAAATAACAATCGATGAGTCTCAGGAAGCAAAAATTCATTGACGTAAATAGATCCCTTTAATGCCACATCAACTAGTACAGGAAAAACTCTTTTTGCTAAGAGATTTCCTAATCTACGCTTCTTGTCAACAATGAAATCACGAGCAGAAGTTGACATCAATGAAATAATGTAAGAGTGAGTATTGGGTTGAATCTGATCTCGCACTTGATTATTTTTGTTTTCAAATTTTCGAGCACTTAAGACATTACCAATCAGATTTGGCAACTCCAGACTATTTAAAACCGCAGCTGTAATATCATTTAAAGATAAACTTTGCGCCACTGAGTCAGGAATACCTGAGATAACTAATTCAGTGGTGTTGCTTGATGTTATTGAAGAAGTAGATGGAATAGGAGCTGAATTTTCGAGGTTAGATAGTCTTTCATAGACTGAATCCATATCAGCTTTCCTAGCTTCCTTTACATCCTTGAGATCTGAGCTAATCTAACGGATTAGCTCAGCATTCGTTCTAACACTTTCAGTTAGTTCAGTCGAGTTCACAGCAGCAGCTTTCTGTGCATCTTTTACTTCACGCAATTTCACATTCAAATCTTCTAGTTTCTGATTTGTCAAAAATTCTGAGTGACAGAATTTCTCCATCATTAGCGTCATTTTTTCATCAAGCGATTTTTTGGACCAGTTTTCAGGTAAGTAAGACGTTGTTGGTGAAGTAACAGGGGACAGAAAAACTGGACCAGTACTTGGAGAAAGCGGAGAAGCTGGTGTAATTGGAGACTTCAGGGATGAGACTGACTTGCGAATTGAAAAAGTGCGCTCAAGTAGAGAAGAGCTAGCAGACTTGAAACTAGAGACTGAGGAGTTTAAGCCAGCAGATTTGAGCGAAGCAAGTCTCGTTTTTGCGCCCAGATTTTTCAGGAGATGGTTAAATTTTTTCCTACAGCAATCAGTGAGCGGCCTGTTTTTTATATAATCTCGTGCACAACCAGGATGAAAATGCTGTTGACAAGTAATACAGATAACAGATAATTTGACAAGTCTCTTGCATTTAACACATGTGTCGGATACTAATGGCATACCAAACAACACCGTAATATAACCGTCAAAATGCCTGGAGAATTTTACCCAAGTGTCGGTTTTAGCATCTATACTATCTTATGAACACACACTATATGTCTTTACTACTTTTTAGATGACAACAAACTGATGCTTCTTGTAATTGATTTGATGATATGTTACCGACCGAGTAGTAAGTAAAATGATGGAACTTGGTAAACATCAAGAGAATCTTAGCATCAATTGATGTTAATTAGGCTAACCATCCACATTCTCACAAAACACTTGAAACCTAACCTCTTCGATGTTAAGAATATTTAATATAAATTTTACAGCAGTCAACAAGACACAAAATAAGGAAATTTATATTTCAGCTTGTAGATTACGATTTTATGCACGTAATGTTTCTGAAACAAAAATGCCCGGAGGCAAAATACAGCAAAATTTATTCCAAGAAACAGAGCGAAAAATTTAGTGTGTTTATGTACTTACAAGAGAGTATTACCGAAAGAGTATTACCGTAAGAGAGTATTACCGAAAAATTATGTTTTTTTTAAATACCTCAACATTTTCATGATAGTATTTTTAACTTCCCGCTAAGAAAATCGAAGATTTTCAAAAATCGGGAAGTTATTGTTTTCACCCCGTTTTGCAAAAATCAAGTTTTCATAAGATCTCGACGTTTGAAGGTCACAGGAAGCTTCCCTGACTATCCCCGCGAGGTTGTCACGGTGTCTGTATGTATGTGTGTTTTTTTTTTTTTTTTTTTTTTTTTTTTTTTTTCCCCTTAGGGGGGGGGAATCCTTTTTACGGATTCTAGGCGTAGCTGTTTGGCCTGGATATGTGGCTACTCGACGCAGCGTCATACTAAAACTCGACGCTAACGCCCCTACCCACTAAACCCTAAACCCCTTTCCTCTTTCCTCTAATCCCTCATGGAAACCGCCGTTAGGCATTACTTCGTGGGGGGAGGATATAGCGACTGCTCTTCCTTCTGGTAACTAGGTATTATTTTACCTTTCTTCTAGTTGTATGTGTGTATGTTACCTTCTGGTAACTAGGTATTATTTTACCTTTCTTCTAGTTGTATGTGTGTGTGTGTGTGTGTGTGTGTGTGTGTATGTGTGTGTGTGTGTGTGTGTGTGTGTGTGTGTGTGTGTGTGTGTGTATGGAGTGTGTGTGTGAAAGTATGTGAACCGCTTATAACTTTTGAACGGCTTGACCGATTTCATCGCGGTTGGTGCCATTTGAAAGAGCTTGACCAAACTTAGATTTTGAAAACTATTTAGACCGATTCAGATCAATAGACTTTAAGAAATCTTAAAAAAACTGGAAAAAAAATTTTTTTCAAATGTGGTTTTTTTGGAATAACTTTTAAACGGCTTAAAGGTTCAATTCCAAAAACTAATCAGCTCTCAACCTCAAAAAACCACGTTGATCGCCACCAAGCTGGTCAAAATCGGTTAACTCGTTCGAGAGATATTGTGAACGAAAGAAAACCGAAAAAAGTGTTTCTTCGAAATTACTCCGAAATTTTTAGTTCGATCAATTAAAACCTGAAAATTCTTTGAGGCTAATAAAACTGCGTCGAATGCCGCCAACCGCGTGAAAATCGGTGGATCTATTCGAAAGTTATTGCGGTTTGAAAATTCCAAAAGTAGTGTTCTATGAAACTTCTATCAGACTTTTGAGCTCGAAGAGCTCAAATGCATATAAATACTATCTCTTTGAGCTCAGCGAGCTCAAAATATCACATAAATTATATTTTGAGCTCAAAAATCTCAAAAACATCATAAGTACAATTTTAAGCGCCCGGGTATGGAATTAGCGGGAAGTTGCAGGGATGGCCTTTAGGGTGAACCGTTTTACTAATTTTTAACTTCCCGCTAAGAAAATCGAAGATTTTTAAAAATCGGGAAGTTATTGTTTTCACCCCGTTTTGCAAAAATCGAGTTTTCATCAGATCTCGACGTTTGAAGGTCACAGAAAGCTTCCCTGACTATCCCCGCGAGGTTGTCACGGTGTCTGTATGTATGTGTGTGTGTATGTGTGTGTGGGTTTTTTTTTTTTTTTTTTTTTTTTTTTTTTTATGGGGGGGGAATCCTTTTTACGGATTCTAGGCATAGCTGTTTGGCCTGGATATGTGGTGACTCGACGCAGCGTCATACTAAAATTCGACGCTGACGCCCCTACCCACTAAACCCTAAACCCCTTTCTCTTCTATCCTCTGATCCCCCCATGGTACCGCCGTAAGGCATTTCTTCGCGGGGGGAGGAATTAGCTGCCGCTCTTCCTTCTGATGGCTAAGATGTTATTTCTTCCTTCTAGATTCTGTCTTTCGCTCTTTTCCTCTCAGTGGATCGCAACTTGTTTTGTAGCAAAAGTGCTTGTGGCGTTCCAGGCAGCTTCTGACGACAACATTGCTTCTACTATTGACTCTGGTTGGGTTCTCTTTTTCAGAATCTTCCCCATCGCGCTGTTGGTTGAAACGTGGACACACAAAGAAAACATGCTCCGCATCTTCATTGACCCCTGGACAGGACGGGCACTCTGGGGTATCATCGTGCTTAAAGCGGTGAAGATACTTCCGGTAATATCCGTGTTCTGATAACATCTGCGTTAAATAATAGTTGATCTCACCGTGACTCCGGCTGAACC
>NC_058164.1:16864662-16871075 GCF_020080835.1 Cotesia glomerata
AACCATAAGGCGTAGAGACTTGAAATTTGGTAGGAATATTCCTTTCGTCGAGTAGAGGTCAGCTAAGAACGGATTTTACGGAATTCCACCCACAAGGGGGGTTGCGGGGGCGTTGACAATGGAAAATTCCCATTTTTAAACTATAGCTTCTATCGACTCCAAATTTGGTAGGAATTTCCTACATATGATGTAGAAATGATCTAAGAGCGGATTTTATGACAATCTACTCCCAATATGGATTGCAGGGGTGGGCGTTAACAATGAAAATTTAAAAAATTTCTGTAGCTATAAGCTTTTTACGAGACTCCTAATTTTTGTATCGGAATTTTTTGTAGAGTCATGCCAAAAAAAATAATTTGCATGAACAAATTTTACGATTTATCCTACCTCACTAGAGGGTTGCGGGGGTGTGGTGTTGGCACAATGAAAATTTTAAATTTCCGAGCTGTAGCTCCCTGTAGGCTCCAAAAGGAGGTTGGTAAGAATCTGCTTTCTATGTGGTGTGAGAAATGATTCAAGAGTGGATTTAATGACAGCCCTACTCCCCAATATTGGGACGTTGTGGGTGGTGGGTGTTAAAGCAATTAAAATTTTAGATTTCTGGAGGCTGTATATCCTTAGATGCTTCAAACTTGATAAGGTATCTGCTATATGCGAGGTAGAAATGATCTAAGGGGGTGGATTTTATGGACAATCTACTCCCAATATGGATTGGCAAGGAGGGCGTTAACAATGAAAATTTAAAATTTCCGAGCTATAGCTCCTATAGAATCCTAATTTTTGTATGAATTTTCTCCTAAGTGATGTAAAAATAATTAATGAACGAAGATTTTACGATAACATCCTATCCACAGGGGGTTTGCGGGGGTGTGGGTCTTAACAATGAAAATTTCAAAATTTCCGAGCTGTAGTTCCTATAAGCTCTCCAAATTTGATAAGAATCTGCTATATGCCATGAAAGAAGTTGAAACTGAGGAAAGCAGAAAGTATTTACCACCAAGATTATAGATTGAAATATAGTTAAGTATAAAAGTTAGAAATACCAAAAATAAAATCTTCCTATATACATAAAGAAAGAGAGACTTTCTGTAGATATAGTCACTCATCACTGATATCTCTGGAACTATAAGACCTAGAGACTTGAGAATTTGGTAAAAATATTCACTTTTGCCGAGTAGAGGGTTTAGCTAAGAACGGATTTTGCAATTCCACCTACAAGGGGGTTGCGGGGGCGTTAACAATGAAAAAAATTCCCGTTTTTATACTTTATAGCTCCCTATCTACTCCAAATTTGGTAGGGAGTATCTTCTGTAGAGATGCCAGAAATAATCTATAAACAAATATAACGATATCTCACCCCAGAGAGAGTTGCGGGCGTAGGTACTAACAATGAAAATTTTTAATTTTGAAGCTATAGCTCTTACAGACTTCAAAATTTTGGCCAGGAATCTTCTGTAAGTGATGTAAAATAATTTACTAAACATAGTACATGATATCCTACCCCACAGGGGGTTTTGCAGGGGTGGGTTTTAACAATGAAAGGCTACAAATTTGCGAGCTGTAGTTCCTACAGAATGGCCCAGATGGGTAGGAATTTTTTCTAAAAGATGTAGAAATAATATACCCGAACGATTTTTAAGATACTTCATGGGAGTTTGCGGGGGTGAGGTGTTAACAATTGAAATTTTTAATTTCCAAGCTGCTTCCATGAACTCGAAATTTAGTAGAAGTCTTCTATATGTGATATAGAAATGATCTAAGAATCGGATTTTACAACGAATCAACTCGGCAATAATGATCGTGGGGGTGGGTGTTAACAATGACCAAAAATCTTAAGTGACTTTTTTCAAATTATAGCTTCTTAAAACTCTTAAATTTGGTGAGGAATCGTTTTCATTTCTCATGTTTGGAGATCACCTCAAAAGAAATAGATTTTCAATAAAAGATACTACTTTCAATAGGAGATTACTTGCGGAGGTGGGTGTTAAAATATCAAATATTCATTGCTTCTGAAACTGCTAACTTCTACAGACTTCAAATTCGGTGAGAGAATCTTCGTGTATGTGATGTCCAGTTCAGACTAAAGAATGAAGTACTTTACATCAAATTCAACTTCAAAAGCGATTATGGGGGCGTTAATAATGAAAATTTCCCGTTTGTAAAATACAGCTCTTATATGCTCCAAATTCGGTAAGAATCTTCTATGTGTGATGTGAGAAATAATCTAAGAGCAGATTTTACGACGAATCACCCCAATAAGGATTGCAGGGGGTGGAGTGTTGACAAAAATTAGGAAAACGGTTAACCCCTAAAAGGCCATCCCTGAAACTTCAGCGCTACCTCCCATACCTAGAGTGGCACAATGAATTCACTTATAGCTCAAAAGGCTAATGGAAGTTTTTACTAGAACACTATTTTTTTGAATTTTCAAACCGCAATAACTTTTGACGATTCAATTCACCGATTTTCTCGTGGTTTACGGCATTCCAACACAGTTTTGAGTTCTTTAAAAAATCTTTAAGCGTAAACCCTGGTCAGAAGACTACAAAATCTCATAGAGGAAATTCTGAAAAAACATTTTCCCAATTTTTTTTTTCGACAACGATATATCTGAGACAAAATCAACCGATTTTGACCGGGCTGGTGGCAATCGACGTGATTTTTAAAGGTTCAAACTGATTAGTTTTGGGAATTGATCAGGAGTTCAAGCCAGTTTAAAAGATATTTCAAAAAAGAATTTTTAGAAATTTTATTTTTGAGATTTCTCAAAAATTGATCGACTCAAATTTTGTAAATTAGTATTAGAATTCTAGGAGCAGAAAGGAACTCCTTCAAGAGAACACGCCGCTTATTTCAGATCGAATCAGGATGATCCGTTCAAAAGTTATGAGAGATTTTACACACACACCACACACACACACACACACACACACACACACAAACACACACACACACAAACACTTCAAAACAAACACACACACACATACAGACACGGTGACATCACCGCGGTAATAGTCAGGAAAGCTTCCTAAGACCTCAAAACGTTGAGATCTGATGAAAACTCGATTTTCGAAAAACGGGGTGAAAACAATAACTTCCCGATTTTTGAAAATTTTCAATTTTCTTAGCGGGAAGTTAAAAATTAGAAAAACGGTTGACCCTAAAGGCCATCCCTGCAACTTCTCGCTAATTTCATACAAATTTTCACTTAAGACGTTTTTGAGCTCTTCGAGCTCAAAAATATAATTTCAGTGTCATTTTAAGCTCTCCGAGCTCAAAAATCTGGCAAAAGTTTAATAAAACACTATTTCTTAAATTTTCAAACCGCAATAACTTTTGAATAAATAAATCGATTTTCACGCGGTTGGTGGCATTCGATGCAGTTTTTCAGGCCTCATAGAGAATTTTCAATTTTTAATCGGATGAAGTAGGAATTTCGATGTAATTCCGAAAAAACATTTTTTTTTTTTTTTCGACAACGATAACTCACGAACGAATCAACTGATTTTGACCGGGTTAGCGGCGATCGACGTGGTTTTTTTAATGTTAAGAGCTGATTAGTTCTTGGAATTGATCAGTAGAGCCGTTTAAAAGTTATTCCAAAAAAACCACTTTTGAAAAAATTTTTTTTTGTAGTTTTTTTGAGATTTCTCAAAATTTACCGGCTCGAATCAGTCTAAATAGTATTCAAAATCGAAGTTTGGTCAAGGCTTTTCGAATGGCACGAACTGCGATGAAATCGGTCGAGCCGTTCAAAAGTTATGAGAGGTTTACATACGGCCACACACACACACACACACACACACACACACACACACACATACACATTCGGGGAAGCTTCCTAGGACCCCAAAACGTCAACATCCGTTGTAAACTCGTTTTTCGAAAAACGGGGTGTAACCAATAACTTCCCAACTTTTAAAAATTTTTAATTTTCTTAGCGGGAAGCTAAAAAATCTTAATTTCCAAAATATAGCTTTTAAAAACTGTAAATTTGATAGGAATCTTTTATTTGTCATGTAGAGATCACCTCAAAACGGATTTCAATAAATTCTACTTCGGACAGGGATTGCGGGGGTGGGTGTTAGAATTTCAAATTTCCATTTCCAAACTGTAACATCTACAAACTCGAAATTATGTAGGAGTCTTTCATTTTTCATGAGGAGATCATCTCAAAAAGATTCCAAAAATTCTACCCGATAGGGATTGTAGGGGTGGGTGTTAAAATCTAAAATTTTAATTTCCAAACTGTAACTTCTGCAGATTCTAAATTTGGTAGGAATCTTCGTGTACGATGTCAAGTTCAGCTGAGAATAAATTTTCTCGAATTCTAACCCCAAAAGGTATTGTGAGGGCGTTAACAATGAAAATTTCTGATTTCCAATCGATAGTTTTTATGGACTCGAAGTTTCGTTGGAACCTTTTATTTATAATGTAGAAATCATCTCGAATAGGATCTTACGAAATTCTTCCCTCACATAAGAGTGCGGGAGTGATAATTGTCATAAATCTATACTCTTCAAATAAAGTTCCTACAAATATAAAATTTGATAGAATCTCAAGAGAAACAGGCAAATACCGGGATCGCCTTCAAGGTCAACAGATTTGAATATTTTTCTTTCTTAATAGTGACATTTTCTTACATCAATCGTCTCTTTGGCAGCGGCAAAAAAGTCATTGTAATGTTTCCAAAATTTAATATTACATGTAGCTATTCAGTCAACGGACTAAGAATTTTACATACATTTTATTTTTGCTGATCACATAACCGATGAATTGTTTTTATTACTGGGGATCCATGAAAATATAACAGATTAAAAAGCATTGCATTCTCTAAACACATCAGATATAGAAAAAGAAATTTGGCTTACTCATTTTAGAGAAAATTTGTAAAAACAAGTACAAAATAATTTTTCTTATGTATAATTGATGTTAAGAAGGAAATTTTGAGTCAACCGCGAAATTCGTTTGCAATTTAAGCTAGGCAGATTTCAACTTCACTTACGAAGATTACTTGCAATTACTTCAACTAAAGCTATCAATGCTCATTTCAAATTTTTTTTTGCGTGTCAATTATTATTCATTTTCTTAAGAAAGTCACTGTCTTGTTATATTGATTGCACATTGAAAATTACAATGAATTTTAGCTAGAATAATCACATGGATAAAAGATACAGGCCGATTTGATGGAATTTGAAATCTGTGCAATTCAAAACAATATTCAAATTAAATTTCAAGTCTAGATCTAAAAATACAATTCTATCAAGCGCCCAGCGGAGCGGGCGGGTAACAGCTAGTATATAATATATCTAATATATAAAATTCTCGTGTCACAATGTTCGTTCCCATACTCCTCCGAAACGGCTTGACCGATTCTCGCGTGGCCCAATTTTTATGCATATTCAGTAAGCCTGAGAATCAGCTACTATCTATTTTTCTAACCTCTAAGTGATAAGGGGTGTTCACCCTAAAAAATTTTTTTTTATTTTTTTGATAAATTTTTTTTTTTTCATTTCTTTATTATGTGGCATCAAAAAATACATAAAACTCTAAATTTGCACTTTTTTATCACCAACCCTTGCTTTTTAATAGTCATTTTCATAATTTTATCATTTTCTATCCCGCTCGATAACATCAATTATTATCACTTGGTAAGTTATCCCCTCCATGTGTCTACCGGTGTCACTTCTAACCCTGTAAACAGCACGGAGTAGGGATGTTACCTCTACAGTTTTCGGCTATTATTAGTGTTTATGCTTCAAGCGTTGAATAATTACTGAAAGAGCGGAAAAGCGGGGATCAGGTTTAGGTCTGGATATCTCAATTAAAACGCGTAAATTATTATCAAAAATAACACTAGGAATTTATTTACATTAAATACACTCAATATTTAATATGTTTAATAGCGGATTGTTAAAATAAAAGCGGATTTATAAATTACAGCGTGGTTTGCAAAAGCGAAGCCGGTTGACACGTGGTTGAACACTCTGCCGGCACTGTAAAAGCGGTGAAATAAATGCACAATTAACACAAATTATCTATAACAAACTAAAGCGAATTATTAACAATTAATTTAAGCAAGGTGAAATTATTAAATAAGCGAAATGCGGTTTATTAACGAAAAAGCGAAAGTAAAGAAAAACTAATGGCGACTTGATTCTTGGCAGCGAAAGATAATAACAATAGTTGGTCTTCTTCCTCGTTGAGTTGGGGAAGAAGAGCTATTACCTCTTGGCTAGTGGGAGCGAATCAGCCAATAAAGCGGTCGATTCATGGCGTGATCGAGAGGCTGATTTTCTATTGAGCGGTTCGATTTTTGCGAGAACTAGCATTGGACAGGTGCGACTCTTGAATTTAGGAGTCCCCCAGGAGCGAGTTAATGTCCGCTACTGGGCCTTGATTCCACCGAACAG